>NC_065449.1:4690998-4992950 GCF_917563875.1 Diabrotica virgifera virgifera | reverse complement strand
TCTTTTTTTTCTGTACTGCCTCCGTGTTTGTTAATTCATTGGGAACTCTTCCTTCTTTCATTCTTGATACATGCTCGAGTCATCTTAATCTTTGAATTTCGGCGAGCTTTGTTATTTTTGGTTTCCATATATTTGCATTAGTCCTTCATTCGTTCTTCTTCGCCAGATATTCTCCTCTTTGAGACCTCCGTATATCCTAGCTATAGTCTATCTAACACCCTTCAGTCCTTCACAATTTCGAAGTTATATCCTTCACGTGGCCTTTATATCTTAAAAGACTGTCCCAGATGATTTTCATTTCCCTTCATCACCATATATTTCGTTTTTTCTTCGTTTATTTCTAAACAATATTCCTTGGCTGTTCTCTCTAGTCTATTAAAGATTTGTCTTAATTCTGCAAGTCTCCATGTTGTTAAGGTTATATAATCTGCGTATGCTTACTACACATTGTTGCTTGTGATCATATATTATACCTCTAGTATAGATGTTTAAATTGAAGAAACCTGTTGATAACTGGTCACGTTGTCGCATGCCACTATTGGTAATAAAACTATCCGAAACCCTTCCTTCTATCTAGTCTATGTAGCTTCGCTCCCTGGGCAGCGAAGCCATTTACAAATTCTGGTTGTGCTTTCCTTACTGCGTGCTCTAAAGCAAAGTTGAGTAACAAAGGGAAAAGTAGATCGCCTTGTTTTAACCCGCTTCGATTTGAAACTCATCTGATGTAGGTAGTACTGTCGTATTGAGAATTCTGATATGTGGATTCTGCACACAGATCTGCTTCCTATCAGCTATTTGGGCACTACCATGTCCATCATTACCTTCCACAGTATATCCCTGTATACAGAGTGATACGCTTGTTTAAAATCTGGAAAAATTTGATGTATTTTTTTGTTGTATTCTAAACTAACTCTTTTTTCTAACTCTTTTCTAAAATTTGGCGCGAGATAAAAATCTGGTTTGTTGACCTTCCTGCGCTGAAGCTACACTGGTAATCACCTATGATTTCTTCTACATATGGAATTAATCTTCGCAGTAGAATACTCGATATAACTTTGTGGGTTGTATGAATTAATGATATTCCTAAAATTACTACCAAAATTAATACTACTACTCCTACTAACTTAATGAAGGAGAAAGTTCTCAAGGTTACTTATAAAATAGCGTCTTTGAACAACACAATAATGTTAATTTTATAGACACCGTGAATACCAGGAATTTATGCATATAATATGTATATAATTAAGTACATCAGGCGCCTTTAGGTTTATACTAATCCATTAATTATTTTATATCTGCAAGGGAATCAAGTAATCTGTAATTAAGGACAGGTGGATGGCTTCCAATAAACGTTCTTCAAGAGAAGGTAGGATCTTTTATATTGTAGTATACTTAATTATAACAGAAAAGTACGAATTCAAACGGTACTCGGTGTCATCTGTTTAGCGTTTAGCCTGGAAGCAGGGTCGGCATCTTTTAATTTTTCGTAAAAAATTTAAAAAAAAATACATACATATCAAGAATATTACGGAATATGTTATTGGTTTGATAAGTAAAAAAATTCGCTGTTTTAAATTAAATTAATTACATTTTTTAATCGCGAGAGACATATTTTTTTTGTTCTCTATCTTCTGTTATTACACAGTGAGTTTTAGCTAGGGAAAACTCAATGTCGATTGGGTAAGATAGTGACTGACGTCATATCCTTGTGTTGTTACCTGTTTTAGGTGTCTAGCACCTCTTCAGGACGTAGTTAGTATTTGTGGATGGTGGCACTGGTTTCGTTATGGAAGCACTGGTGTTATTCGGTGTAGAGGATGTTGTTCCTGTGGAGGAGGTCGTCTTCAAAGGGTAGTCATCGGAGAAAGGGCTTGGATGCTAAAACGGTTCTTTTCAATTTTTTTTTTTGTTAATTAGTATTGAAAGAGTGACTGAATTGACTGAGTTGAAATATATCGTTACAGCTATTTGTACCTTATTGTCGGCTGCTCTGAAAATATCTACTGAGCTGCAAATATAACTATACCACTGTCTTAAGTTTCTAAGGATGATTTTCTTCTTCTACCTATGGATCTTTTCCCCTTAATTTTGCTTTGCATTATGAGCCTTAATATCTCATATTTCGCACCTCTATTTGGGCCACACTACTAGAGGTGCGAAATATGAGATATTAAGGCTCATAATGCGGAGCAAAATTAAGGGAAAAAGATCCATAGGAATGTAGGTTTTCTTTAAAGACAATCGTAATAAAAGTCCGTTTGATGTTTAACAGTTTTAATTAATAAAATAGATAACTAAATTATTGATACTATTAAATTGACGAAATATAAAAGTGTGTGTAATTGCGACTAAAACTTTACGAGTTCTCACAAAAGAAAGTGTCTTTGAAACATTCGCATTTATCTACTTAATGTATAATAATAATAATAATAATAATATCCAGTGGGAAAAATCCTTCATCAAGAGATAGCTAACAAGCTGGGACTTCTCCAAATGGACCATCTCCCATATTATCAATACGATCCTGAGAGTATGCTTGAGGATGGCAACTACAAGCTATACTGGGACCGCAGTGTGCTCACAGACCAAACAGTGGCACATAATAGACCAGATCTCGTACGAGTTAATAAATTAACAAGACAAACAACACTAATTGATGTGGCGATACCTAACAACAATAATCTACGTAGTAAATTTACTGAAAAGATCGCCAAGTATAGAGATCTGGAAATTCAAATACGGAGACAATGGAGAATGCAAAGTACCCAGACGATACCTATTGTTATGTCTACTACTGGAGTCATTTCGAAGACCCTCCTCGAAAGCATAAAAAAGCTGGGTCTCAATGAACATATTTATAAGACCATACAAAAAGCTGTACTACTTGCGACGGCCAGAAGTGTAAGAAAATTTTTGGGAGATACACCTGCATTCCAAGTCACATAGGGCTCGATAACACGGAAAGAGTCCCACCAGAGCTCAATCCTTTTGATACCGTAGGTATCTGAGATGAGTCAATTTTCCCCTCAGAGGGAGTGTAAGCCGTATGGCTAAATCTGGATACATTTATTATCCACAATAACATAGTACATGCTTACAATAAATTACATACATTGAGTTAGTGGATAAAAGGCTACAACTGGTTCAGTCGTGGACCAGTTACCCAGTCCACTTCTGTTCTTTCACCAGTGCCTACCATATTAAAACACGTATTTAGTGAAACGAGAGCATAGCTAACAATAAATATAATAATTATTAAAACGACAATTAAAAAGATATTAGGAATTGTGGAAAGGTAGAAGGAAGAAAGGAACAAAGAACGGAGGGAGAAAGGAAAGGAGAGTAGTTCGTTTAAAACTTTACGCAAAAGTTGTTCATATATTTTGTAAATTTAACAGATGCTACTTAATATCGATTTTTAAATGGTGATGCTGATATTTTGTAAATTTAACAGATGCTACTTAATATCGATTTTTAAATGATGATGCTGATGTAGTTAATAAACGTGAATCTAATTTAAATAAGTTGTTAATGCAAACTGCGACATTGCAGGAAAACCTCTCTGAAATAATACCTTGTTATGTCTAGGAACACGAAGAATAGTATTGCGTCTGATATTTAAATTGTGTATATCCGTTCTGAAGGTTAACCTGTTGTGTAAATAGGGTGGGATTTTTTTTAAATATACCTTATGACATAAACAACTAAATGTAATTGCCGTCTGTTGTACATATTTAACCAGTTTAATTGTTTGAATTTACTCGAGATCCTTCCAAATTTTCTAATACCGCAAATCAGACGCACACACAAGTTTTGCAGTTTTTGGACCCTTCGTGAATCAGTACTGTCTAAACACGGTCCATATATAACGTCGCAGTGATTAAAGTGTGATAAAACTAATGAATCGCATAAAAGCTTTTTGACGTCCTGTGATAAACAATGTCTTTGTGCATAAATCATTTCTAAAGTTGCATAAGCTGCCTTCAATTTAAGAGATATATGTTCTTTAAACCTTAGTCTCGAATCCAATAAAAGGCCTAAGTTTTTAGAATTTAATTTTATAGGAATATTTGTACCATTGATTTTAAGTGAAACGTTAGCCAAAATGGATTCACGTATATTTTCATTGCAAAACAATAATGCTACAGATTTTGATGGGTTAATTTTAAGTGCATGGTCAGTAGCCGTTTTGTAAATATTGAACAAATCAGTTTTTAGGCGTTCAACAGCTTCTAATACATTAGAATGTTCAAATGACAAATACATTTGCGTATCATCCGCGTATAAGTGATAGTTGCAGTAGTTAATACATTTATCAAATGTTGATGTATACAAACTAAATAATAATGGACCCAAAGTACTTCCCTGAGGTACACCTGACTTTATTTCACTAGACGAAGAAGTCATTTCATCAATCAGAACAATTTGTTTACGCTTATGTAAGTAAGAGGCAAGAAGATTCCTGGAACTGACACTAAATTTATAAAACTGTAATATTGCTAATAATATATCATGATTAATTAAGTCAAAGGCTTTAGTAAAGTCTAAAAGAACAAGACGAGTAACCTTGTTCAAATCTAAAGATATAATAACATCATCAACAACATCAACAAGTGCAGTTGCACACCCATGATTACGTCTAAAACCCGATTGGTTTTCTGGCAAAATTTTATTAGTGTTTAAAAAATCTCTAATCTGACTTTCCATAACTAGTTCAAAAATGTTTGAAAATGTAGGTAAAATACTAATTGATCTAAGATCATTGTACTCTTTTGGTGAGGTGATTTTCGGCAAAGGTATAACTTTTGCAAATTTCCAGTCTAAAGGAAAGTAACTTTTTTCAATGCAAACATTTATTATGTGAGTTAGAGTAGAAATAATCACAGGACAGCACAACTGAACAATTGTAATATTTAAGTGGTCATTGCCAAAAGCTTTAGATTTTAACGAAAATATGACCGGCTTGTCAATATTACGTCTTTATGATTATCCCAAATATAACCTCTTAAGTTCGAATCTCAGAATCGACTGCCTCTCTAACCAAGACAGTCTCCTGTTTTCCCCTCTTCATGCTTAAAATCCGAAACTATTAAAATTCTACTGCAATAAATTTCGATCCCTATTAGTAATAAAATTTAGTTCACTATAAAGTTAAAAGTAGTCCGCTACCGTCGCCGTAATCCCCAATTCGTTCTGCACATCTGGGCCAACGTCCATATGTGTGAGACCCTTATCCCGTTTTCGTACTAATAATTAAGAAAAATGATATACAGGGGAATTTAAAATATTAGGTAAACTATTTACAATCCTACAGGAATAAGAAGAATTTCCTGGCTGAGAAACTTAAAAGAGTGATATAGTTACAGCTCAGTAGATCTTTTCAGAGCAGCCGCCAATAAGGTACGGATAGCTGTGATGATAGCCAACCTCCGATAGGAGAAGGAACTACAAGAAGAAGAAGAAATATATCAAAGTTTTAAAATAAATTTGATACTCGTTGAGGGCAGCTGTGGTTGTATCCTCCCTATGCCCAGATCGCAATAGTAATGAGACCGGGAAACCACAAAAAACAGACCTCTCTCGATTCGGTACTGGTAGAGGTCAACAGTTGGTAGGAAGAGTAGTTTGCTTTTGGGATGTGTGATGAATACATTGCCGAAAGATGAGCAGGTAGTTTTGAGAATGTTTTGGAGTCTGAAGTTCTGGCCTTTAAATAACTCCTGCTCAGAGAGGTGAGCCGGTGCCTCTTAATAATAGATGAGGGGCTGAGGGGTAGCTGTGTCGCTTGTACTTTACTTTACGCAGTAGGTATACTCCTTTGCAACCTTAGAGTGATAGTGATAGGTCGCAATTGAGCAAGGCATAATATGATAGTCTTGTATTCAATTACGGGTCTAATGTACGTTTTGTACGTCGGACGCTATGCGTCCGTCGCGTACACTGCCTCTTTTTCTAGCTCTGTTACAAGTTTCGTTCAAATCTTGACTCCAGTTTCGTGTTTTTGTAAATACCACGCCTAGATATTTGATCTGATCTTGAAGTTGGAGTCGATCTGTCAAAAGTCACAGGTCCATTGTTTTTTTACAGTGTTTGTAATGTATTTGACAAGGTTGGGATGTCTAAAGAGTATATTAGTTTTGTTCTATTTGGATTAGGTGTTACTTTCTATCTCCCACACCACCTAACCTATCGACATAGTTCAGGTGATTTTGAGCAAACCTTGTGAGGGCATCTGCATCTCGAGAAGATATTACAAGGGCAGTACCATCTGCGTAAAGTAGTGTAAATTTGTTAGTGTTTCGGAAATGGATTGGAGAAGTCACTGTTGTGTAGGGTGTATAATATTGCTGTCAACACAGAACCACAGAACGTTGTGGTACTCCCGCTGTGGGAGTGGATGGTGTTAAGAACCGATTTTTGACCTTAACCGTGATTGTGCGACCAGAGAGATATGAGTATATTAATTTGACAAAAGGGATATGCAGGCTGATGTTCAGTAGTCTCTTCTTGAGTCCGGCATGCCTGACTTGTTTAAAGGCTTTTTGAATAAGTACTTATCGAAAAAAAAAATATCGATTGAAAGTTTTTTGTCATTCAGATTTGGGTGAGGTGTGGACGATTTCAGTCCACGCTATTTTGGTGAAGTGACCTTCTTGTGAAACCGAATTCTGATGGGGAAATGATCTTGCTTTCTGTGGTAAAATCTACGAGTCTCTCCTTAAGGACCCTCTCGAAGACCAAGGACGCTTAGAATAGATATTGGCCTGTATGAATTGAGATCGGTCCAGGGTTTGCCCTTTTTATGGAGGAAAAAAGTGTTGGCTAAGGAAAAGGGCTGCGAGCTATCGCTGTGTATCTCTGTCAGTGCAATATTTAGTTGTATTATTAAGGTGTTAAATTTGGAAAGACCTATGAAATATGTCGATTTAGTACATAAGTTTATGTGAAATTTTTCAAGGTCACAGCTCTTCCCAAAATGCATTACCTATACATGCATTACCTATACCAGCTACTAGTTGTAAGGTAACCGAAGCCGTCTCTGCCTTTCGATCGAACAAATCGAGAAATGGCCAATGACTTCTTCATTTCCTCAGAACGTTGTCACTCTGTCCACGTTTTGTAATTTCTCGATACGTCAAGTCGACCAGACCAAGACCACAGAGCCAAGTGCATTCCGAAGAACGTGAATATATGTAATAGCGGGACTCTACTATTTACGCTAGCACTGGCTGCCCCCTTGACCTTTTTCTTGATTTATTTGACATATTTGGACTTAATTGATCATCCGGCCAGATCATCTCAATACATTATCTCTTTCTTGCTGAGATTTAGGTGCAGGTTAAAATTTAATATTTAAAAAATATTATCTTAATTAATATTTAAAAGGAAAAATCACAGTGGTTAGATGTCTACTGTAGTTAAAAAAAAATACTACGTAGTAAAAACTTATGTAAAATGGTATATATTTATTAAAAAATTTAAAAATATTCCGACATGAATTTATAAAGTTTTAGAACCTTTTCGGGCATATCGGACGATCCTCAGTGTAAAACGTCTATAATATAGTAACTGAGGTCCACATAAACAGGTCAGATGACCCTTAAATTACCCAACTAAAGTAATAAATTTTATAGCTATTGTGACACTAGGTCAATTTTAAAGGATTTCATTTTTAAGGGAACCTATAGATCCTCTCTCGAAAAAATGGACGTGGTTCAACGAATGGTACTTAACAACCAACTCAGTTGATCCAATTTGAATATATTTTTAAAAATTTTAATATCTTTATACAATTTTACAGCAGTTTCTGCTTCATAGTGAGTTTATAATTTTAATTGATTTTTCACAATTTTCCAGATTATCTTAAATTAAAAAATTATCCAGGTAATAGGAAAATTACAAATATTATAAAATCAACTGGAAAATCCCAGTAGCTGGCTGTATACCATAGTTAAAAAACTCATACAGAAGTAAAAAAGAATGTGTGTGTACTTTGTACGCACGTAAGAAGATATTCTTGTATTATATAATAGGTAATTTAAACGAAGTAAATATACTTAAAAGGTTATTTGTACATATTTTATTTAAAAATCAAACTAACTTTCTTATCTACCACTTTCAAAAAAGAAGAATATCTTCAAAAATTATATAATAATATACTTACAATCATAAAATCTATAAAAAAAATAAAAAAATAATAAATTGCTTGGGGCTTGAACCCACTTCACGTCTACCGCGCCGTACGAAAGTTGACGCCATTTCAAACTGCACCAAACTCTCGTATACGTCATGTGGGAATATACACAAACTAAACGTTTACACTATAAATTTATATGAATTTAATAAAATTATTAGTTTGATTTTTGTCGAAATAAAATACAACAAAATATAGAGTAAGAAAACGATATATGAGATGAAGATTTGTAGAAAGTTTGTTCGTAATCAGATTATGTAAATTAAAGCATTGCCTACTAATAGGTAACTACATTATTTTGTTTACATTTTCCAAATAGATAGGTATTGAAACTATTAGGTATTTCCAACTGAAACGTTTAGAATTACGTACCTGCGGCTGTTCAAAACTATTTAAAAAGTAACAAATTTGATTTTGTTTCTGTCCACACATCAATAAAAACTAATATTATACAATATTTTTGTTTACCGATAACCTCCATATTGAACAATTATTGACAGATCATTTCAAAATTTCAACACCCAATCAGAGCCCGTGTAACAACTAATACCATACTGTCGGTGTGCGCATGCGCGCGGATCAATCAAATTTTACCCTCAATCGATTCGCCGCTAAAGAAGAATATCTTCAAAAACTTCGATTTGTATACTGGTACAAAATAGTTTATTAAAAAACTTCGAAAATGTCATCCAAATAGATTGCAAAACGTTTTCGATCTAAATTAGATCATCTTCAGTGCATTCTGCTGAGCAGATGAAACTAGCATATTATTTTACACTAGAATGTCTGGCTTAGCATACCTACCTAGAAAGCCGGAAGGGATCATTTTGGCCCCACGTTCTTTAATCAATTAAAATTCAGTTTAAAGAAATTAAATCAACTCTAGACGGTAGAATCTAATTTTATTTTTTACTTTTATTGTTTAACACATTCGCTGCCCATCAAAAACATTCGGAACACCATAAAATTTGCAGTTTTTGATATTTGCCACACATTGCCTTGTTACATGCGTGGCAATGATTTGAAGTATGACTTCCTTTACAAAATATTTTCAACTGATATTTTTTTCGTTTTTGGATAGTAACAGTGATAGTTGTTGGTAGACCTGGTGTTGCTAGACGTAGTTCCAGATTTCGGGAGACAAGGTATGGGGCCCATAATTCTTCACACAGCCGAAGAGTAAACTTACGGAAACTGAGTCTACTTCCAGTTATTTCTTTATAAATAATCCATGCATTTATTGCTTCTAAGCAAGAGTATGATAAAACACGTACATAGGCCATCGTCTTGAAGTTGCTTTTGTAGTATAAAGACGCGTCATTTGGTCCTCTACACCAACAATTGCATCTTTGTGTTCACTTGTGTTCGCCAACAATTGTAACTTTATTACGTAGATAATTTGAAATTATTTGAAATTTGAATTTGAAAGAAAGGATCGTCGAATTTACCAGAAAACGATAATAACTTACACGGGGCCAATTTGGCCCCTTTAGACTTCTATGATAGATTTGTTAAAAAAACCATTAAATAAATTTAGTAAACAATATTTTTTTGTTTTAAATAAGGCTGTGTATCAAAATATTAAAAGTCATAAAATATGAAAATATTATTGCCTCAAATAAAAAAACTACAATAACTTTAAGTCGCAACAGGGGCCAAATTGGCCCCTCCGACTTTCTAGTGTTAAAGTGGTAACCTCAAAATATATGGTTTACCTACATAGTAATATTTAACAAAATATAGTGACTCCAAATCGATGTTAATGGATTAAATTATGATATAAATGCTCAAAGCGCAACATGGTTCGCTGCTCGAAAAAAATGCTAGGTTCTTAATCTCCTCAAGTTTTCGGTGTACAGACCAAAACATACCAATTTGAGACATTCTGTACATAACCTAATTTGTTTGTAATATATTTTTTTTAAGTTCTGAATAGCATCTGTTGATAAAGAAGCTTTATTTTAGCATATCACGATTATTGATTTGACGTTTCATCTATTAGTTGACATAAAACATAAAATATGAACTTTTTCTTTACATATTGTAGTAAAATCATTTTTTAAAATGGTTGACTGCATAAATATGTTAGCTTTCCATTTTCTTTCACCCACTTTGAATATGATACGGGTGACTTGCGTATAAAATCAATTAATACATGTAGCGGTACCTACTGCTATGGTACTGTTATGATACGATATTGTTATTACAGATCATACAAAAACAAAGACAAAGACTACAATTAATATTATGAAGTACCAGAAAAGTTAATGGTTTCGTTTAAAAATTTGGAAAATGGCAGAAACATGTTTACTTAATAGTAGATGATTAATAAATATGTTTTAATGTCCAATCTACTAATTATTCAGACATCTTGTTGGTTATGATAGGCATGGATCCTGCGTACCAAAAAAAAAGTTTATTAATAGCAAGCTGAAAATTTGTTCATAGCTTAACGATATCTAGTCGGACAAACTTTGATGTAAGGGAATACTGGATCAGGGGAAGTTTTAATCGTGGAACGTGTCATCCTGACAAGTTTATGATTGTCAAAACTAGCAGGTTGTTTTTAAGTTTATTCAATGGCACACTTTATAATATATGACAAATGTTTGTCCGACAAATATGTTGGGCATTTTAATAAGTCCGAGACGTAGAACATGTCAAATGACAGGAATTCTGTTGGTGGTAAATAGCAGTCTGATTTGTGATTGAGAGTTTGATGAAAGGGTAACAAATCAATTGGAAGTTCTGTCCGACAAAATACATGGAACGTTTTTGTAGTCTGATGTTCCAAATTTTCAACCTGCTCCACAATTAAAACTTCCCCTGTTCCAGTGTTCCCATACATCAAAGATTGTCCGACTAGACACCGTTAAGCTATGAACAAATTTTCATTTTGCTATTAATAAACGTTTTTGGGTACGCGGGATCCAGGCCTATGAGTGAACTGGAAGAACCTGCTTGGTTCAAAGAGTACTCCAAAAACTTAAAAAAAGAGAAGCAATGAAAGTACATAGTAAAATGTACAAAATTGGAATGTGTGTGTGTGTGTCAAATAATGAGAAATTAAACCAGATATAAATGATTAAAATACATTCTGCAAGAAAATGTTCAGGCTAGAGAAACGTCGGCAGAAAATAATGAATATTCTGACAAGAACTTGGTTTGTAACATACACCACATGACTATTAAAGCAGCAACAATTATAATTATCATTGTCATTGCCAATTTTTAATAACGAATAGAGACTAGAAGAAAGTACAGAAATATTATTTACTCAAAAATCAATAATACTTTAATTAAAGCCTATTAATCCTAATTGCTTTTACTTTTGTTTTCATTGGCGAATCAAATATCTAATAGATGCATGCTAATACTATCGTTTCTATCTGAATATTTAAATCTTTTTGTTTTTACTAGACACGATTTCAAGGTCATCGTAGTTTTCTCTTTTTAATTTCCTTACTTTAAATGTATATTTGTAATGTCTCTAAGGATATTGTGCTAAAGTGCAATATATACAAGTAAGTACATCCGTTCTAGATATTTATGTTTAGTTGCAATGATCTCAATTAATTAGAAATATGTCCTTAAGATTATTAAACAAAAACACGAAAACAATATTAATATTACAGATACAGCTTATTAGTTTTAATTACTATTAGGAAAAAAACGACATTGCAGCGTTTTGGGATAAACAGCTATTGGCAGTGAACTTTTTCGAGGTTAATGAAATTTTTTGTATTAGGAACTCATACATAGGTATATAATCTAGAATACATTCTAAATTATGTTTCCAGTTTTCTCAAGAAAATTATGAGGAATTTTACAGATAACTCTTTCACAGAAGTGTATCATCATCAATCAGGCAATCGCGTTTACTGCTGGACATAGGCCTCCCTCAGTTCTTTCCAGTGTTCTCTACACTTGGCCGCTTGTAGCCAGTTTTCCACTACTATTTTTATGTCGTCGGTGACCATAATAGAAGAATACTCTACGTTTCATTTGCAATTTGCAAAATTAAAATCGGTTAACTACTACGGTGTCAAAATTTTTTTCAAATAAATAATTTTTGGTGGTACGCGCAGGACAGCGGATACGTTTGCTCTGATTAGGCATTCCAATGACCTTTGATAATGATTGATAAATTTTACTTTTAAGTACATTTCGATATAAATAAATAAATTTATTTATTGCAAAATAAAAAGACATACTCTGTCCTATGAAATAATACTTTTTTAGCAAAAACTTTCTTTGTTCATATATTTTATATTAGAGAATAAAAGTTTATTATTTTTAAACATATGCAATTGTTTAAACAATATTTCACAAACAATAATAAAATTTGTTTGATTTTTGTGGAATTAAAATATTAAAATACAACAAAATATAGAGTAAGAAAATAATATATTAGATAAAGATTGAAAGAAATTTTGGTGGAAATCAACTTGTGTGAATCGAACACAGCTTTTGCGTTCTGCGCGTAGCACCAAAAATTAATGTTTATTTAAAAATATTCCTGACGCCGTGGTAGGTAACTGATTTTAATGTTGCAAATAGCAAATGAAAGGCACAGCATTCTTCTATAAGTCAAAATAATTTCAACTTGTTATCTGATTTATTTTCAGTCTTGCAACATTTTGAAAAAATGAATTTTTTTTTCGAAAGCTGCATTGCAAAATTTATTTTGCAAAATCTATTGAACCGATCCTAATAAAATTTATAGTATTATTTTATTGTATCATAAGGTTTTTCTGGGTAAAATATGAAGGTCCTAAGTTAAGCATAAATGGTTGAAAAACGTAAAAAGCGAATACTTGTTTTTTTTGATGTTTTTTTCGCAATTATTGCTATTTTGCAACAAGGGTGACAATTTTTAAAATTTTGAACCAATCCTACATTGTAGGAAAAAAATTAGTTACGTAACTTTTAAGTTAGTGCAACTTTTCTCGAAAATGAATACTTTTAAAGGTATAACCAAAAAACCAAGGAAGAAATCGAATTTTTCTTTCATTTTTTGACACTTTGATTATTTAAACAATGTTCCGGACTTTTTTGAGTGGCAGGATAACTTATTTATTATTATATGAGTTAATTCCCAGCAATTTCAGCAAAAAATATGAGTCACCTCTCAACGTCCACCTCAAAACAGATGCACCCTGGACTACTAATAGTAGACCCTGGCGCTACCTATACTTGACACTTGGAAAATATACACAGCAAATTTGTTCAACGATCGCAGAACATAACCAAATACCAATTAAATAGCCCAAGTATTTTGAAATCTGAGATTGTACACTCTATCAAATTATTAAAAGGCAACAAAGCTCCATAACCAGATGACTTGTTGTGCCTTTCGACTGAAATTAAAAATCTGATAATCTTTGTTACCGAAGTTTTAATAATTATTTACAATGGTATTTATTGTATAATAAAATTGATATCAAATAAGCATTAATTGGGTTTACTAAATAATCAATAAATACACTGACTGTACATACTATCTTTGAAAGTGAGTTTTTTAAGTAATTCGCACCTTGCATATAAATGAGATCGATAAACAAGCTAATGAGTGTAATTATGTTAACAAACAAGTAAATAAACATATTGGATTTCTTAAACTGTCCGAGTTTTCCATTCCACTTTCCATTTGTAAATCATATTCCTTGCAACAGTAAGTAAACTATAAATTAATATTTCTTGTAGAAATGTGAAATTGTCACAATTTTTTAATTAGACTAATTACATCTCATGAAACTATCTCCTGCAATTATAAAGTATGTACTTTTTGTTTGTGTAGTAGGTAGATACGTGCTTGTCTGAAATTATAATATTGATGGGATGAGGTGAGGAAAAGGATAAGGTACTTTCTATTTCAGATTTTGCGACAAGGCCATAAATAATTAAATTTTTACTCCATTTTATTTGCTTAACTTTTTTGATATTACTTGGTTTATTGAAACGAAAGATTACTGACTAAACTATTATAGTCTATTAAGTAAATTTCATAGCTAGTTTAATTCTCAAACTCCATAAGTAGTACCTACTAACCATTACTAAACTCCACGTGAAAATACAAATTGTAAAACAATTTTTGTTGTCATAATATATCAATAATATAATAATTGTCATCACCAGATTTATAACAGGAGCAAGCAAATGTACATAGCCTAATTTAAAGGGTATTTATTGAAAAAAAGCCCTCGAAAATGGCTGCGTTACTATCGCTATAGCGGTCACAGAAAACATGAGAAACTCCACAACTAAAACTTAAAAAACATTAATAGTGGGTTATTAAAACGACCTAAAACGTCCAATTGTTCTCATATGGTGCACTCTGGTGCAAGAAGTAGCAGGTACACTCTTACGACTAGCTTTGGTTGCCAACTTTTTATGTCGTGGTTTACCACCAGTGGATTTTCGGGCTGTCTGCTTTATACGCAACGCAGATTTTGCCTTGGTAATGAAAAACATCAACAACGTGGAATGAGGTAAACACTTCTGTTGTATGTAGGCATATGAATTTATAAAAAATGCTTAAAATTTATCCACAAAGGAGTGGAAGTACAAAACGTTTTCGGTCAGACTGACCATCATCAGTGTAAACCTGGAAATAAGTGAACCACTAAGATTAAAAAGCAAAAAGGTGAAATTTTGACAGTTGAAAAATTTTAAGAAAATGTGGTTGCTTACGTCCAGTGTACAAGTAATTGTAACTAGCCACTTTAATAGGTATAAAAACCTCTAAAATACATTGTTATTACATTCTATATTAAAAAGTGGTCGACATTAAGTCTATGTCTTAAGATTTAAAGATCACATGTGAATGTATTTCATCCTTGCTCGAAAATACACTGCTCACTATGAAATACATTCAAATGTGATCTTTAAATCTTAAGACATCGACTTAATGTCGACCACTTTTTAATATAGAATGTAACAACAATGTATTTTAGAGGTTTTTATACCTATTGAAGATTTTACAATTACTTGTACACTGGACGTAAGTAACCACATTTTCTTAAAATTTTTTAACTGTCAAAATTTCACCCTTTTGCTTATTAATCTTAGTGGTTCACTTATTTCCAGGTTTACACTGATGATGGTCAGTCTGACCGAAAACGTTTTGTACTTCCATTCCTTTGTGGATAAATTTTAAGAATTTTTTAATAAATTCATATGCCTCCACACAACATAAGTGTTTACTGCATTCCACGTTGTTATGTTGAAGGTATACAGCCAACTACAGGGTTTACCCCCTTTTTAGAGTTTGAAAAGCATCAAGGCTCCGGGAGACGACCAAATAGTAATAGAAGCTGTTAAGCTAGGATACAATAACATGCTGGAAGTAGTAATTGAACTATTTTACCTATGTCTAAACCAATGTAAAGTGCCTATAAAATGGAACAGTGCTATTATTATCCTAGTACACAAATAAGGAGATATATATCAGAGCTAGAGAATTATAGACCGATAAGTATATTGTCATGAAAGTTACCCACGCCTAAAATTTGGGCACGGTACTTAAAGAAGAAGAAGTATGTTGTCACATCTCTACAAATGGTTTACCAAAATCATCACAAAACGCTTAGAGTAAAAATTAGATTTCTATCAGCCTAAGGAGCAAGCTGGGTTTAGGTGGAACAAATGACCACTTTTAATCACTTTAAAATATTAATTGAAAAATGTGTTGAATATAATAAACCACTCACGTTGATTTTCATCGACTTCAAAAAAGCTTTTGATACCGTGGAATTACTGGCGGTATTGCAAGGGGTATTGGGAAAAAGCCGAGTAGAGTATAGATGGACGAAGTGGAATCATGGACGTTAAATGTAGAGACAATGAGACGACTTAACGCCTTTGAAATGTGGAGCCATAGAAGAATTATGAGGGATTCCTGGGTAGATAGAGTTACGAACAATGAAGTACCTACTGAGAAGAATATGTAAAGAGAAGGAAGTTGAACTTACAATTAAAGAAAGAAAGCTATAGTATCTCGGACATGTGATGCGGGGCGAGAAGTATGGCATCCTACGACTCATAATGCAATGAAAGATAGATGGCAGAAGAAGCATCGGAAGAAGACGAATTTCATGGCTGAAAAACCTGAGAGAATGGTTTGGATTCAGCTCAAAACAATTATTTAGAACTACTGCCTCAAAAATTAAAATAGCTATGATGACTGCCAACCTCCGTAGCGGAGATGGCACCTGAGGAAGATAAAGAGCATATATACACAAGTTTGATAAAACATTATATGCAACAACGCAACAGCATCCGCTAAACTGCATGATTTTACCGATAAATATAGAATTGAGCGAGGAATTAGACAGGGCGACACCATCTCCCCAACCATTTATTTCAGCTGTGGAATAGTGGAATAGGCATTTAAAAAACTGGATTGGGCTAAAGGGGAATAAATATTGATGGTAAATATTTGAACCACTTTGGCTCATTTGCAGATGACATTATCATTATAGCCGATAGTTTAAATGAAGCTCACAAAGTGATGGAAGAACTGAAATAGGCAATAGAACAAATAGGCCTGAACATAATCTTTCAAAAAACAAAGTACGTGATCAATTTAGTTCCAAGCGATGTTATAAGTGTAGGTGGGCACGAAGTAAATCTATTTAGGACATGAAATTAGAAGAGGAAAATACAATCAAACTTGTGAGATCCAGCGTTGTACAGTCTTGGGATGGGCAGCATTTGGCAAGATGCGACATATTCTAAAAGAAACGCTACAGATTTGCATGATCAAAAAATTTTACAACCAATGCATACTGCCAGTAATAATATGGTTCCTAAATCATAATTTTGATTAAACATTCTGCAAGTAAATTGAGAATACCTAAACCAAAGAAAAATGGAAAGGGCAATGTTGGGAATAGCAAAAAGAGATGTGGTCGCAAAAAGAATAGTGAGAGGAAGCACTAAAGTGACAGATATCATAGAAAAAATTGCACAAGCCAAATGAACATGGGCTGGATATGTAGCATGTTTGTGATAATAGGTGGACCAAAAGACTCATAGCATGGATACCTAGAGAAATAAAAGACACCGAGGTAGACCACCAAAAAGATGGATAAATCACTTGAGAAAAATAGTGGGAAATTGGATGCAGAAGGCAAAAGATAGAGAACAATGGAAGAATATGGAAGAGACCCTATATCCAACAGTGGATGTAACAGGTTGAGAAATGATGGAGGGAGTTAAACATTTGGCTAAGGAAGTTTTTAAATGTGCACTTTTGAGTCCCAATCCCAAATAAGAATCCCTATAACCCCGACTAGAAAATAGTTTGACCATTCTACGGAGCCATTTTTTTTATAAATAAATAAGTGTATCAAACCGTAATAAATTTATTTACTTAATTATTCACAAGACTACAAATTGCTCATTAATTTCAACACTCCGCGTAAACGGTATAACAAAAACGTTATATTTTAGCAACAAAATTTTGTAATTACTGCTTTCATAAATTAATGCTTCATTGTGTTACGACCAGCCGAACATTATCTAAGAAATAATCAGGTGATTAACTATATAAGAGCAATATAATTAGTAATACACAAACTAGGAAAGCGAGGTTCGTCTATAGTTATGATAATTGTTTTAAACTGATTTGATAATAATTATGAATACGAAAGATGTGCAGAAAGTGAGTAATTTAAGCAATCAATATTTTTCTTTGTTTACAGTTTAATAATTCTGTTAGCTACTACTTATAATAAATTAACTGCACTGTATTCAGCACTAAAAAAAATATATGAATAAAGAGATTTTTTTTACAAAATTTGTAAAATTGCATTTAATGCAATATTATTTAGACAAACTCTAAAATTGCATATTGACGGTAAAACAATTTAAGATATTTAGTCTAGGTGCCAAATAGAGGTCACCGTGTCCTTTTCAATTCTGATGGACAAACTCAACGGTTTCATATGGATTTTTGGCTGCTGATTACGAATTTTGAAGGTGGATTTCGATCCGAGTGGTCAAAAAATTGTTATAAACAATTTAATTGTTTATAAATTGTTTATAACGCTCCGGCTCATAAACTAAAAGAGATAAAAAATAATGTTTTAAATCAAATTTGTTAGCTAATAAAAAACGAAGAAAAAACGTTTACTAAACTTAAATCCAACAATTAGAACTCAAGATATTGTAAAATTAGTACACAATGCAAATTGCAAATTGCAAAATAAGTATTTTTCGAAGCTTTATCGATCGTAACTCGGCTTCTACGCATGAAAATGAGCCTTAGAAGGTCTCATTTTAAAGACTAATAAATATACTTCCAAACGAAGTTTGTTAAATTACTTTGCCTTCATTTGTATTAAAGTTATATCCGTTTGAAGTTATAAAATTAAAAAAAAATTGTACATTCATTTGTTTATAAGGGTTTCAAGCAAATTTCAGCTTTAAACATTTATACTTTTTTAACAATAATGATAGAAGTCAAAAGGAACATTTTGAGCTTTAGAAAATGTTCGTATGTTTATTTTGGGTCAAGATATCAATATTTCAATAGCGCGCTCTCAGGCGCGAGATTGGTTCACCGCGTAACGGTTCACGCGCTAACTTCTCGATGCAAATTATAATTTCTATGTATATATACGTCATCTTCATTTTTAATTTTTGAAAACCCTAATAAATTTTGATCATATAATTCTTATAATTAAATCATCATACTGTACCTCGTATCACCTTTCATTCTATTTACTTTGTCGTCTATTTTTGTACTAAATATCCTTTTCACAAATGTCACAATATCCTTTTCAATTCCTGATGGACAAACTCAACGGTTTCTTATGGATTTTTGGCTGGTGACTACGAATTTCGAGGGTGGATTTCGATCCGAGTGGTCAAAAAATTGTTATAAACAATTTAACTGTTTATAAATTGTTTATAAGACTCTGGTTCATATAATAAAAGAGATAAATAATAATGTTTCAAATAAAATTTGTTCGTTAATAAAAACCGAAGAAAAAAACGTTTACTAAACTTAAATCCAACAATTATAACTCAAGATATTGTAAAATTAGTGCACAATGCAAATTGCAAATTGCAAAATAAATATTCTTCGAAGCTTTATCGATCGTAACTCGGCTTCTACGCATGCAAATGAGCTTTAGAAGGTCTCAATTTAAATCTTCGTTAATAGGCTTCCAAACATGGTTTGTTAAATTACTTTATCTTTATTCGTTTTAAAGTTATACCAGTTTGAAGTTATAATTTTCTTGCACAAATTGCAAAATGAGTATTTTTCGAAGCTTTATCGATCGCAACTTGGTTCTAACGCATGGAAATGAGCCCTAAAAGATCTCATTTCAAAGCTTTATGAATAGGCTTTCAAACAAAGTTTCTTAAATTATTTTATCTTCAAATGTTTTAAAGTTATACCGGTTTGAAGTTATAATTTTCTTAAAAAATTGTACATTCATTTGTTTATAAGGGTTTCAAGTAAATTTGAGCTGTAAACATTTATACTTTAATTAACAATATTGATAGAAAATCTCAAAAGGAATAATTTGAGCTTAAGAAAATATTTGTAAGTTTATTTTTGGTCAAGATATCGATATTATAATGGCGCGCTATGAGGCGCAACATCAGCTCACAGTCAATTATTTTTCGACGCTTTATCGATCGTAACTTGGCTTCTACGCATGCAAATGAGCCAATATATGATATCCATATAAAAATAGATCGAGTTATTTTGCAGCATCATCATTGCATATAAAACGAGCATTTATGTTGTGGCGGCATAAACACAATTGACGTGCCTTGATGATGCTGTGAAAGAATTAGATCCACTTTATATGGATACTATCCACTATTCACTGGATATCTATATGATATAGACTATATCTATATCATATAGATAATTAGACTCTGAAGCCCCAGAAAGTTTTAGTTTTACTGCCTACAAGAACAGACTTAGTACCACCATGTAACTGTAAAAATTGCTCTAAGAACTTATGCAGATGTAAAAAAGCTGAGATTCCCTGTATATCTCGATTCAGATGCATGAAACAAAAAGTTTGTAAAAATAGTATTAATAAATAATATCAACTTACTTTTTAGTTCTATTTCTGAAATATTAGTTTTTAATGCTTTTTTCTCATTTATTACAAAAAATAGAAGACAAAGCAAATAGAATGAAAGGTGATACAAGGTACAGTATGATGATTTAATTATAAGAATTATATGATAAAATTTTAATAGGATCTTCAAAAATTAAAAATTAAAATAACGTATATATACATAGAAATTATAATTTGCATCGAGAAGTTACCGCGTGAAACTTTACGCGGTGAGCCGATCTTGCGCCTCAGAGCGCACTATTAAAATATCGATATCTTGGCCAAAAATAAACTTAAAAACATTTTCATAAGCTGTTCCTTTTGAGTTCTTATATCATTATTGTTAAAGTATATATGTTTATGGCTTAAATTTGTTTGAAACCCGTATAAACAAATTAATGTACAATTTTTTAAAGAAAATTGTTACTTCAAATGGGTATACATAACTTTAAAACAAATGAAGATCAAGTAATTTAACAAACCCTGTTTGGAAGCCTATTAATGAAGATTTAAAATGGACACCTTCTAAGGTTCATTTGCATGCGTAGAAGCCGAGTTACGATCGATAAAGCTTCGAAAAGTACTTATTTTGCATTTTGCAATTTGCATTGTGCAGATTATATATTAATATCTTGAGTTACAATTATTGGATTTAAATTTAGTAAACGTTTTTTTCTTCGTTTTTTATTAACGAACAAATTTTATTTGAAACATTATTTTTTATCTCTTATAGTTTATGAGCCAGAGCCTTATAAACAATTTATAAACCATTCAATTGTTTATAGCAACTTTTTGACCACTCGGATCGAAATCCACCCTCGAAATTCGTAATCAGCAGCCAAAAATCCATAAGAAACCGTTGAGTTTGTCCATCAGAATTGAAAAGGACACGGTGACCTCTATTTGGCACCTAGACTAAATATTTTAGAAATATAATTAAAAAGTAAGTTGATATTATTTATTAATACTATTTTCACAAATATTCTCTTTTATGCATCTGCATCCAGATATACAGAGAATCTCAGCTTTTTTTACATCTGCATAAGTTCTTAGAGCAATTTTTACAGTCACATGGTGGTACTAAATCTGTTCTTGTAGGCAGTAAAACTAAAACTTTCTAGGGCATCAGAGTGTAATTCTCTATATGATATCCATATAAAGTGGATCTATTCCTTTGCAACATCACCAAGGCACGTCAATTGTGTGTATGCCGCCACAACATAAATGCCCGTTCTATATGAAATGATGATGCTGTAAAAGAGCTCGATCCATTTTTATATGGATATCACATATTCGCTGATTTGAATGCGTAGAAGCCGAGGTACAATCGATAAAGCGCCGAAATATACTTACATACTTGACTGTGAGCCGATTTTGCGCCTCATAGCGCGCCATTAAAATATAGATATCTTGACCAAAAATAAATTTACGAACATTTTAAAAAGCTCAGAATGTTCCTTTTGAGTTCTTCTATCATTATTGTTAATTAAAGTATAAATGTTTACAGCTCAAATTTACTTGAAACCCTTATAAACAAATTAATGTACAATTTTTTTTTAAAATTATAAGTTCAAACGGGTATAACTTTAAAACAAATAAAGATAAAGTAATTTAACAAACTTTGTTTAGAAGCCTTTTAACGAAGATTTAAAATGAGACCTTATAAGGCTCATTTGCAAGCGTAGAAGCTGAGTTACGATTGATAGAGCTTCGAAAAATACCTTTTTTGCAATTTGCAATTTGCATTGTGCACTAATTTTACAATATCTTCAGTTCTAACTGTTGGATTTAAGTTTAGTAAACGTTTTTTCTTCGTTTTTTATTAATGAACAAATTTTATTTGAAACATTCTTTTTTATCCCTTTTAGTTTATAAGCCAGAGACTTATAAACAATTTATAAACAATTAAATTGTTTATAACAATTTTTTGACCACTTGGATCGAATTACACCCTCGAAATTTGTAATCAGCAGCCAAAAATCCATAAGAAACCGTTGAGTTTGTCCATCAGAATTGAAAAGGACACGGTGATCCCTCTGGCGCATAGACTAATTCGTTTTTGATGATATCCAAAAGTATTCATTTCAGTAGCACAACAAACAAATGTGTCTTATGGAAAATGCTAACTTGTTTTACAAATAGGAACACTATAACAATCCATTGAAACGAATAAAAGATAAAATGTTGATGATGATAAAATGATAGAGTAAAGAATCTGTGTGTTTTTTAACAAAGAGTGGATGCAGGTGATACTGTTTTTAAACAACTAAAAAGTCGGTATAAGTTTAATATCGGAGATACACCAAATTGGCTCACTGATAAAAATAAAACAACTCTACTTAAATGACTTTTTCATTTCAAGAAAAGTCACAACAAATTTTATGCAAATAGGAGAAGCTGATGGTCCCAAATCTCATTACTCTCTAATACTACTAACAATTAGTGAGCATATTTTAATAAGAGTAAATAACCCTACCAACCAATAACAGAACGGACTGGGCTAGCTTAAGGCAGAAGTTAAATGACAGAATTGAGCTAAATATACCAATCAAAAATAATGAACAACTTGATAAAGAAGCAGAGAAACTAACCATAAATATACAGGGTGTCCCGAAAAGATTGGTCATAAACTATACCACATATTCTGGGGTCAAAAATAAGTTGATTGAACCTCACTTACCTATATACAATAGTGCACACAAAAAAAGTTACAGCCCTTTGAAGTTACAAAATGAAAATCGATTTTTTTTCATATATCGAAAACTCTTAGAGATTTCTTATTGAAAATGGACATGTGGCATTCTTATGGCAGCAACATCTTATAAAAAAATTAAAGTGAAATTTGTGCACCCACAAAAATTTTATGGGGGTTTTGTTCCTTTAAACCCCCCAAACTTTTGTGTACGTTCCAATTAAATTATTATTGTGGCACCATTAGTTAAACACAATGTTTTTAAAACTTTTTTACCTCTTATTATTTTTTCGATAAGCCAGTTTTTATCGACATATTTTGAATATTTGTCGAATCCACCACATATTTGTATATGGTTAAGTACGATTATAGAGACATGTTAATAAGCTGAAAATTTATTTATAATTTGCATTTTTAAGTATATTTTGAAAAAGAAGCCACATCTCGTTAAAAGGTGACTTGTCAAAAAAAGACTAAGAGGCAAAAAAGTTTTAAAAACACTGTGTTTAACTAATGGTACCACAATAATAGTTTAATTGGAACCTACACAAACGTTTGGGGGCCTTAAAGGAACAAAACCCCCATAAAATTTTTATGTAAATATATTAAAAAAGATGCCGCATCTCGATAAAAACTGGATTATAGAAAAAATACTAAGAGGTAAAAAAGTTTTAAAAACGTTGTGTTTAACTAATGGTATCACAATAATGAAACAATTGGAACGTACACAAAAGTTTGGGGGGGTTTAAGGGAACAAAACCCCCATAAAATTTTTATGGGGTGGACAAACTTCACTATAATTTTGTTTTAAGATGCTCCTGCCACAAGAATAATACATGTCCAATTTCAATAAAAAATCTCTAATAGTTTTCGATATATTGAAAAAAATCAATTTTCATTTTGTAACTTTAAAGGGCTGTAACTTTTTTTATGAGCACATTTGTACTAAGGTAAGTTAGGTTCAATCGAACTATTTTTTACCCCAGAATGTGTGGTATAATTTATGACCAATCTTTTCGGGACACCCTGTATAATAAGCAGCATAAACCAATATCAAACAAATTATAAGAAAACCCAAGGGTCAAAATTATCCCAAAGAAATTCGAGAACTGGTACAAAGAAAAATAAAAGCCGTTTTCCTGGCAAAAATCATTACTCGGGGGTTTTTGAGGTCGCTAACGACGAATATGACATCGGAAGTGACCTTTGAAGTACCTGATGCCCAGGGTACCTACTGTTTACCTCGTTTTCTGGAGTTTTCGGCAAATTTATTAAAAATTTAGTCAAAATTTATTACTCGGGGGTTTTTGGGTTCTCTGACGACGAATATGACATCGGAAGTGTTCTCAGTACCTTGTGCCCAGGGTACCTACTGTTTACCTCGTCTTCTGGAGTTTTCGGCAAATTCATTAAAAAATTAGTCAAAAATCATTAGTCACGAGGTAAACAGTAGGTAAACTGGGCACCAGGTACTCCAGGTATCACTTACGACGTCATATTCGTTTTCAGCGCCCCCAAAAACCCCAGAGTAACAAAATTGAACTCATTTCCGCCGATAATTGACGAGTTCTGATTTTTTTTATTGTCTGTTTGAGTTTGAGATGCACTTTAAGAATGCATTTTATGTATGCAGTTTTTCAATATTATATAATGGCTCCGGTTCACAAAGTTTCCTGGCGCATTCACGAATCGAATGCAAAAAGAATTATTAAGATCCGTCTTTTGGTTTTTTTTCTCGGGGGTTCAGTGCTTTTTTTGCTTCGACTATATTTACTATTTAGGATTATATTTTTAAATAACCTCTATTGTAAAAAATATAACTTCTTACTAAAAATCAAAATTTCAATAAATCATTCGTTTTTTAAATACTACGATGTACACAGCATAAATTTTTTCTATCAGAACACTATATTCCCATGCTGTCTAAAAACAGTGGTTACCTACAAATCTTTAAAAACATTAAACGCCACTTAGATGATTATCACCTACATAACAGTAGTGAAATGTTTCTTCTCACAATTACTAAACTATTCACTTAATCGGTTCTTTACAATCCATTGTTTTTTACAATTTTACTTGATTGAATATTAATTGTTGCAATAATTCAGTTGGTGCGTTAAATACCTAAAGAAAGAAAAGAAAGTTTTTTTCTACTGCAGTATTTCAATTGGAATAACACAAACACATTTTTTTTCATGAAAAATATTTCCAATCAAAATTCTGTGATTCGTTTTTTCCAGCACGCCAGGTTTTCAGGAAAAGTGTGGCACATAGTCCAAGTAATGAAGCTTAAAATATGACAAAACCTCGCAATTTTTACAGAATAGATCGATTTGCTTGAAGATTTAAAGATAAGTAGTGGATAGTCCAAGGATCAAAATGGAGGTGGTTGCCACCCCATCTCGTGGGTGGAAATTTTTTAATATATTTTGACCGCAAAAGTTGGTAAAACCATTCATTCTAAGCAAAAAACTCTCTATAAATTTTTTTGATAAAATGAATAGTTTTCGATTTATTCACTATCAAAAATGTTAGTTTTATATAAAAAAAAATCAACGTGTTGTATTGTGCTAATAATTCAAAAAGGTTTCGTTTTAGCAAAACAACTTTGCTTAACAAAAATATATCTTTTGAAAAAACAAACAAAACCCTTTTTTCAAAATATTCTTCAAGACCAATAGTAATTGAGCTATACTTTATTATATGTTAGCTCTTCTTTGTCAATTGCTAAATATTGTAGTTTCACAGTCAAAAGACGGGAAAACTATGCATTTTTCGAGGATAAATTGCTCAAACTAATTTAAAGCATTTAAAAATATCTGTCTCCAGAAATAAAAAAAGTCTCTAGCTCAAAAATTAAGTGACGTATAATGAAAAGAATGTCAGTTCCTATTTTTTTTTTCAGCGAAACAGTGTTCAGACAAAACCCCCTAATCATCATCCTAATTAAAATTAGTCATCAGCCTTATTTGGTCTTCTTTATTTATGTATTATTTATAGGTTCTAAAAGTTAGACCGGCTTAGAATAATTAGAAAAAAAAAATGGAGTTAAAAGCGAGTAACGTATTTTTGTAGTTTGGTAGAAATGGATTTTTCTTCAGAATAGAAAGATTAGCGTCAGGGATACGAAAAAATGTTTAAATATGAAATTGAAGCTTATTTAATTCTCAAGAAATCGCTCTACAAAAATTTTTTCTGCGGCAAAAATTGAGTGAGCTATTGATAATTAAAACTTGTAATAACATACGAAAACCATCTTTACCAATCCTTTCAAAGTCACCTCTTTTTATAACTGAGGATTTTAAAAAGATTTTGTTTAAACAGACTTATAGATATTCTAAAAACCTACAAAATTATTTTTTAACAAAAAATAAGAAAGTTACGGTTAAAAAATCAATATATTTTTTTGAAAAAAAAAGGAGAAATCCAATTGGAAGCATAATAATGTAAGTTGGCGGTGTTTTTAGCCATTGACCTTATTCTTTCTTCTTTACCTATGTATTATTAATAGATTCTAGAAGTTTGATTGGCTTGGAATGATTAGTTTTAAAGGAAATGGAGTTAAAAACGAATAACGAATTTTTGTAGTTTGATAAAAAATGCCATTTTCTTCAGAATAGAAAGATTAGCATCAGAGATACGAAAAAATGTTTAAATAGAAAATTGTAGGTTATTTAATTCCCAAGAATTTGGTTTGAAATTTTTTTCTACGGCAAAAATTGAGTGAATCGTAAATGAGTATAATATCGAAAAACATTGGCGTTCGATAGCGAATAAATCGAAAACTATTATTTTTATCAAAAAAATGTATACATTTTTTGTTTAGAATGAACGTTTTTATCAACTTTTGCGGTCAAAATATAATTAAAAATTTCCAACCCCGAGATGGGGTGGCAACCATTCCCATGGTAAAAGCGCCTTTCGGCATCTTATAGATTTTGATCCTTGGACTTTCCACTAATTATTATTAAATTTTCAAGCAAATCGATCCATTTTATAAAAATTGCGAGGTGAAAAGCTTCGGTTCCTGGACTAATAATGTACCTTAAACAATTTATCTTTTTTTAATAAAATAGTCCTTTTTACTTAAAAACTGCCTTTTGTGGTTTTTTTTTGTGAATTGTTTAAGCCAGTTCCTGTTCAAGATCCAGCAGTAATCAGCAAGGCTCATATTGCACCCCAGATTTTTTATCATTTTCGACCATGATGGCTACAATTTCGTTGTTGTTTGGAGACTTGTTGTTGCCAAGAAAACCGTCTATAACTTCTATCAAATAACTAACTCCATGCTTGAGATTCATCGTGGGTCATTATATTCTGGAACAATCTGTCGGATTTTAAGGTTCGAATTTGAGGGTCTACAAACAAGTGCAACAAATTTATGCAAAGGGGAGCCAACAAAACTACTTATAGATCAACTAATGCATCACGCTGAACATTTTGCAATGTCGATATCGTGCTAGACTGTCCCACCTGCACCAAAAACATGGATACATTGTGAATCCAAACTACTAACTCAAAAGCATAGATATCATTTTCAGGTCTCCACAGAGTTGCCAACAATACTCACCATACTTCACTTTGTTTAGCAAGAGCTCAAGATCCTCATACGTTTATTTGAGATACATGCAGTGAGCAACAGGTACCGATGCATAAATATTACCAGTGTGCAACAAGACACCTTTCAGACCTCTCTTGGAAGAATCAATCAATTGTCAGCTCCCAGTTTAATTACTACTGCAGGAATATTATTACACTACACGAGTGACTCATGACCAGTGAAAAATATTCAGCGAACACTTTTTCACGATGCCTCTACTATGAAAACATGGTGCCTAGTGCCAACAGATTTTTATCTTTCACTCGTGATCCTAAGATTTGTGCAGCATCCTTCGATAGGCCCAAGTCTATCCCTGGGTCATTTAGTTCAGCTTTGATAAACTCTTGAGGTTAGTATATTCTCGTCTTGGGAATTCGTCTTCAGCGGTTTTTTCATTTGACCTTTCATCTGATGATTGCTGTTGGATGGTTTGAAGAAAAAAGTGGATTAATGGAGATTCCTGGTCCATGAGGTACAGGTCATTTTATCATCATAGTCATTAACATCTTCGCAAAAGTGTTGTATGAAACCCTTGATATCGCAGAAGCAAAAGTAAGAGACCTCTCCATGGCATTCTGGTCCTCTGGTGTAATCTTCTTGTAATTTTCGACCTTATAAACCTTGTACAATATTCTCGTAGAAATAAGCAAGGATAAAGTTATTTAAAAATTAAATAACATAAATCTCAGACTAAGAAAATGATAATGTATTCACTTTCACTCCTAAAAATACGTATAATAAAATTTTTATTAAGTTCTGTTTATGTCAATAATATATAGGTGTAAATCTAGTATTTCATACAATTTTATGATCTATCACATAACGACTTTCGATTTAAATTAAATCAATTATCGCCTCCATCCGCATAGTTTACAAATACTTCCCCGTGCCATGTTATGAAAAAGGCGTTTTTATAATTTAATTAATTTTATCAAACACATGTTATTTATCTAGCGGAAAAAGATGTGGGATATATAATTTTGTATCATGCATCGTTACGGATCATTTTTGCTGAAGTAAATATAACAACCAGAAAACAAATTATGAGCCTCTTAATATTTAATTTTTAAAAGGATTTGTACATCTACCCGATCTTCCAAGTTTTTTTCAACCATCAGTCTTTCGTCTTATGGTGTTTCTTTTGTCTTCTTAGATAAGTCTTGGTTATTACTGCATCAGCCTATTTCTCAGGGTATCTGGTGAGTCCCCGAGAGTATCACCCCACACCTCAGTTGTCTAATTTACCTTTTAACACCTCCGTATTCCATTTTATTATCATAAAGTCTATTGCGGGTATGCCCCACAATAATCATCATCATTAACAATCAGCTAATCGCGTCCACTGCTGGACATTGGCCTCACTCAGTTTTTTAAACTTTATATCACCTTTTTTGTGTAACACTGTCACTGCAGTGTTCCAGTCTTTTGGAATCATAGTATGATTTAAATATAGTCATTCTGTTACCAAAAAATTAAGTTCAAGTAATTATTCATTCTGGGTGTAATACTTTTATAATGTCACTGAGTATAAATATAAATATTCTATATAAGAAGAGTCTAAAAGACAGTATTAGTCTTAATTAAAAAATATCATTTATTTACAAAATATTTTTCATAGCCTAGAGCACTATGATTTTTATTGTTTTTCCACTCCTTATATTCTTTGTTATAACGGTTTCTCCATTCGTATCGTTTTGGTTGAGTGTCAGCGTTAATGACTGTATTGTGGTCACAAATGTAGGCAAAGATGTGAAACATATTGTGGATGAAGTTGAAAAATACTCAATAAGTCATTACTTACAGTTACTTATTTTTTAAAGTGGCTTAACAACTAGGTGATTATGTTTTCATGATTAATGCCTGGTTGCACCAACAGATCTTAAGCTCCAGCTTAGCTAAGCTCTACTTATAGATAGGGCCTCCTTGAGTGTCACTTATGTTGCACCATAATTTTAGATTCTTACCTTATTATCAATTATATCTATTATTATATTATGGTATTCTTATTGTAATATATTATAATTATATTATATTAATTCTTATGATATTCTCGACTTAAGCCTAAGATCTGTTGGTGCAACCGGGCATAAATGCCATTTATGTTGTTAGAAAATCAGTTTGAATTATTGCTAGAGAATATGGAAGTTGTTGTAATGACTTATTTTTTTTATAAATGGCAAATCGTCATTCTACTTAGTCCAGAAAGCCACTGCGCATCCGCTAGGAAAAATATTCTAATTCAGATTTTTTGCATAATCTTACTCAAAAAGGACTCCTTTTAACAAATTTGCATGTTGCCAGGACCAAAAGGTGGTCAAAAAATTTTTAAACGTTTTTTTTTTGTTTTTTTCCTAAAATTATTTTTTTGCATGGAAAAAAGCTTTTTTAGGTTTTTTGGATCATTCCAAACAGAAAAGGTCTTTAGTGACTTTTCTCTAAAAATGATAGTTTTTGACATATAAGCGATTAAAAATTGAAAAATTGCGAAATCGACCATTTTTAACCCTCAAAAACTATGTGAAAAACTGAAAATTTGAATGTTGCCAAGGTAGATAGATATGCTTTAAACATCGATTGATGAAATCCCGAAGAGTTTTTTGCAATACAATATTCAAAACTCCTAATTTTTTTAATTGCTAATCAAGCGTGCTCGACACTATTTTCCACCGACAGTATGGTGCAAATGAAAGGAATAAATTCGTTATTTCGTAAACCGGCGACTTTAAGAAAAAATCCCGAAACAGGTCGATTTTTATTTTTAAGTTATGATATTGTGGCATATATGGTATACTAGTGACGTCATCCGTCTGGGCGTGATGACGTAATGGATGATTTTTTTAAATGAGAATAGGGATCGTGTGGTAGCTCATTTGAAAGGTTCTTCAATTCTCTATTCAGTAATGTACACATTTACATAATTATTTATACAGGGTGTCCTTCTACTTCTTTTTTTGTCAAATAATTTAATTTAATAAAATTTTTTTGGACACCCTGTATAAATAATTATGTAAATGTTTATATTACTGAATGGGCAACGTGGCATTAGATAGAAAACAAAGTGTAATTTTCGCCTGCATTTTACCCGATTTTCGCGTGGTGCAGCGAACATTGAATGCTGAGTGAGTGAAAAAGGTAAGGTATAAACTGTGCCCTACCTAATGCAAGAATAATATAAGTAAAAACGGTAAAAAATAGTATAAAATACTAAACGGACAAATAAAAGTGAGGTTAACAGCTAACAGATAAGCTTATAAACACTGGCGAACGCTGGTCAAATTTCAAGCGGTGTTGCCGGATTTAAAAAAAAAATAGAAACACCTGCCGAAAAACAAAAGCAATTTTGGTGCGTGGATAATTGGGCATACCTCCGCGTGGTTGAAACGGGTGTGCCCAGTTAACGCTACGTACAAAATGGCTGAGAACGAGTATAGTGTGGACGAAAAGACAAGAAAAAGAGGAGATGAATCGGAAGATGAGGCAGACGATAGCAGAAGTAAAAAAGTACATCGGTCGCCTGGGAATGATAGGCAACTAGAAAAAATATTGGAGAGCCTAAATATTATCACAATGGAAATAAGGGAACTAAGAGAAGAACAAAAAGAGTACAGAGCGGAAATGAAGGAACTCAGACAAGAAAATGAAAAGCTGAAACAGGAAAACAGAGAAACCCAACAAAAAGTGGAAGAATTGGAAAATAAAATAGACAGAATGGAAAAGGACAAAAGACGAAATAATATAATACTGCAGGGAGTAGATATGGATACCTACGATCAAAACATAACAAAAGATAACGTCCAAGATTTTTTATGCAATGCACTAAAAGTTGAGACAAAAATAAAAAGCGCAAGAAAAATTGGAAGTAAATCCTGCTTGATTGAGCTCGAAAATGCAACGGACAAAGAAGAAATTATGAAAAATAAAGGCAAATTGAGAGACATAAAGGGAAAAGAAATATATATTAATGACGACATGGACAAAAATGAACGGATGATACAGGGTAAAATCAGAACGAAGGCAAAAGAGGCTAAATTGGAAGGAAAAAACGTCAAGGTAGGATTTCAAAAAATAAAAATAAATGAGGAGGTATGGACATGGAATAAACATAGAAACAAAAAGATATGAAATAGATATATTAGCTTTACAAGAAACAAAACAATTAGACACAGAAATAGTAGAAATAGATGATATAGTATTTTTTAAAAGTGGGGGGAATAACAGATTGCTAGGAACAGGCTTTATCATACAGAAAAGATGGAAAACCAGAGTGATGAATTTCAAGCCGATATCAGATAGAATGTGCACAATCAGGTTAAAAGGGAATCAACGAAACATAAGCATAATAAATGTACATGCACCAATAGAAGACGCCACCGAAGAAGACAAAGATGCATACTATGAGCAACTAGAGAGAGAATATGACAGATTACCAGCATTTGATATCAAAATAGTAATGGGAGACTGCAATGCTAAAGTGGGAAAAGAGGATATATATGAAAATATAACAGGAAAATACAGTAAACACGATGTATCAAATGATAATGGTCAACGAATTATAGGTTTTGCCACAGAAAGACAAATGGTAATAAAAAGCACATACCAACGCAGAAAAGATATACATAAAGGAACGTGGATTTCTCCTGACAAAAGGACAATAAATCAAATAGACCACATATTAATAGAGAAGAAGCACGCCCATAATATAATAAATATAAAAAGTATGAGAGGAGCGGAATGTGACTCAGATCACTTTTTGGTAAGAGCAGCCTATAGAATAAATGCTAATATAAAGAAAGACAATCAAAGGGACAAGGAAATCAAAAAACAATTCAACCCAGCAATACTAAAAGATAATATGACACAGAAGAAGTACGAACAACAAATAACCAGCAGACTAAACGAAGAACCAGAAACACTAGACCCGGAAGAAAAGTGGGAAAGCATAAAAGAAGCAGTTTTAAACACCAGTAAAGAAATATTAATTAAAGGTAATAGAAAACAAAAAGCAAAAGAATGGTATGATGAGGAATGTCAAAAAATAGCAGAAGAAATTAGAAAAATAAGAATAAAAAACTTAAGAAATAATAGTGACATTAGCACACAAGAATATAGAGAATTGAAGAGAATTATGAAGAGAACATGCAGAAATAAAAAAAGAAAATACAACGAAGAAAAACTCAAAGTGATAGAGGAAAAATTCCAAAAAAAGGAAATAAGATCCTTTTACCAGGAAACAAGAAAAATGGAAAGGGGATATCAGAAACATAACCCATATATGAAAAATGAGGAAGGAATATTAATAAATGAACCCGGGGAAATAATGAGAAATTGGCAAACTTATTTTACACAACTTTTAAACAAAAACGAAGAAGAAAGGGGAACAATCCAGGAAATTGAAGATGACCATATAGTAATAGAAACACCTACGAGGGAAGAAATAGAAAATGAAATAAGAGGGCTAAAAAACAATAAAAGCCCAGGAATAACGGAAATATCGGCGGAAATGATAAAGGCAGGAGGAAAAAGACTACACAAGGAGATACATAGCCTGATAAAAAGTATATGGGAAACAGAAAGAATGCCAGGAGAATGGACCAGGGCAAGGATATGCCCCATACATAAAAAAGGTGATAAAATGAGATGTGAAAATTATAGAGGTATCGCGTTGCTAGAAGTCGTGTACAAAATATTGACAAACATCTTAAGAAAAAAGCTGAATCAATACACGGAAAAGATATTGGGCGAATATCAGGCAGGATTCAGAAGTAATAGGTCGACGACAGACCAAATATTTGCGTTAAAAGAAATCCAAACTACGTGCTACGAACATAAAATAGCAGTATACGTCCTGTTCGTCGACTTTAAACAGGCCTATGATACGGTAAAGCGGCAACAGATGTACGCACTAATGAAAGAAATGGGCATACCAAGTAAAATCGTCAGGATGGTAAAGATGACTATGGATAACTCCACAAACGAAATAGCATGGAAGGGACATAAATCAAATAATTTTGAAACAAAGGAAGGATTAAGACAAGGAGACCCACTATCAACGACTCTTTTTAATGTAATACTGGAAGGAATAATCAGGAAAAGTAAAATAAGCACACAGGAAACGATTTTTAAAAATGACCACCAATGTATTGCATTCGCAGATGATCTAACATTATTATCGACAAGTAAGAAAGAGCTAACAAAATTAATGAGCAATATAATAAAACAAGCCAAACCTTTTGGTCTTCTCATAAATAAGGAAAAGACAAAATACATGATAATGGGAGAAACAGATAAAGAAAATGAAGACAATTTCACATTGGAGATAGAAGGAGAAAATGTATGCGCATTTAAAAGAGTTTCAGAATTTACATACCTGGGTGTAAAAGTAGATGAAAAGGGACATGGGGAAGGGGAAATAAAAGCAAGAATAGCAAAAGCAAACAAAAAGTATGGAGCATTGCGTCCATTAATGAAATCCAAAGATGTGTCAAGAAAAACAAAAATAAGAATCTACAAAACAGTTATCAGACCTACAGCTACATATGCATGTGAAACATGGGTGCTTAAAAAATCAGAAATAGACCTTTTAGAAAGATGGGAGAGGAAAATACAACGAGCAATATATGGAGGCGTGAAAATAGACGGTCAATGGAGAAGAAGAAATAATAAGGAACTTGAAGAACTATATAATGAACCAAAAATAACGACGGCAATCAAAGCACAGAGAATCCGATACTTAGGACACATAGAAAGAATGGGAAAGGCGAGAATGCCAAAAATGGTTCTATTACGTAAGCCAATACAAAAAAGAAGAATAGGAAGACCAAGAAGGAGATGGAAGGACAGCGTATATGAAGACTTAAAACAAAGTAATATTGTAAACTGGAAAGAAAAAGCTTTGGACAGAAAACAATGGAAGGAAGTGGTGAAGAAATGTATGGAAAGACTATAATGTTAAGTGTAGTATTAAGTGTTTTATACAAACAAATGTAATATTGTATATATTATAGTAGTATAGGATATAGCATTATATATAAATATGTAATAGTAATTGTAAGGAAAAATTAAATCTTTCAGCCCTAGGCCTTCACGGCCTGTTGAGCTTAATAAATAATAAATATTATATTACTGAATAGAGAATTGAAGAACCTTTCAAATGAGCTAGCACACGACCCCTATTCTCATTTAAAAAAATCATCGATTACGTCATCACGTCCAGATGGATGACGTCACTAGTATATCATATATGCCACAATATCACAACTTAAAAATAAAAATCGACCTGTGTCGGGATTTTTCCTTAAAGTCGCCGGTTTACGAAATAACGAATTTATTCCTTTCATTTGCACCATACTGTCGGTGGAAAATAGTGTCGCGCACGCTTGATTAGCAATTAAAAAACAAAGAAGTTTTGAATCTTGTATTGCAAAAAACTCTTAGGGATTTCATCAATCGATGTTTAAAGAATATCTACCTACCTTGGCAACATTCAAATTTTCAGTTTTTCACATAGTTTTTGAGGACTAAAAATGGCCGATTTCGCAATTTTTAAATTTTTATTCGCTTATATGTCAAAAACTATCATTTTTAGAGAAAAGTCACTAAAGACCTTTTCTATTTGGAATGATCCAGAAAACCTAAAAAAACTTTTTTCCATGCAAAAAAATAATTTTAGGAAAAAAACAAAAAAAAAACGTTTAAAAAATTATTGATCACCTTTTGGTCATGGCAACATGCAAATTTGTTAAAAGGAGTCCTTTTTGAGTAAGATTGTGCAAAAAATACGAATTAGAATATTTTCCCTAGCGGATGCGCAGTGGCTTTCTGGACTAACTTTTGATTAAATAATTTTAAATTAGTTATTTGTTGTTATTACTATTTTTTAATAATTTTTTACTAATTATTTTTTGTTAATTTAACATTGTGAGTGTGCGTAGGTATGTTTTTGGAAAGCATTTTTGAAAAATTTAAATGCAGAATGAATGCTTGCATTATTACCGAGGGCCGAGGGTTATAAATAGACTAAATATACCGGGTGGTGAATTGGAAAACGGGCCATAGGAAACTCAATGTAAAATTCTAATTGTTCAATTCCTGCTTCCCTTATTATTTTACATCAATAGTCATGAGAAACTATTTGTAGAGCATTAAAATCTGTATTAAGATATAGAAAAAATACCTGTATTAAGATGTAGAAAAAAATATTTACAATCTTCAAACCTTCATATTATTTAGGTTACAATTTTCAAATGAAGAATTTCATTAGTTAACTTAGGGTCAACAAATTAAATTTGAAAAGGTACTACTGAAAATATGAAAATTTTTTTTGAGTACATTGAATCCAATACTTATTTACGTTTTCTCGGAATTGAAAATACATCGGTTAAATTCAAACGACTACAAGCAACCATATACGAGTACAGTTAAAACCGGCATTCTACCAGCATCCTACATATTTGCAAATCAGGTTAAAAAATTTGTTACAGAATGATAAATAATACTATTATTTGCATAAAGTGCTCATCTTTTCAGCCGATATCGTAGTTTTCCTTTAACATAAAACTAGATAATTATCTAGTACTCTAATTGAAAAGCTATTGTCATATCTCAGTGAGAACTAGATCAGCGTAGTAATTACAGTACCGGAAAAATATACGTACCTGTTGTTGATATTGTTTGCAAACTGCATATTATTATCGATTCTAATAATAGATAGTAAACTATCAGTGTAAATACGTATATTATATTGTTTATATTTATATTCGTTTGGAATCAGAACACTTTTTTCCTTTATAATTTCTTCCGCATCAAGTACCTAGTCAACTTTATTGGCGACATACTTTAAAATATTGTTTAACAAATGAACAATATTTTTAATAGGAAAAACCAGATTATAATAGTCCAGGAACCAAAGTTTTCCACCTCGCAATTTTTACAGAATGGATCGATTTGTGTGAAAATTTGAGAATAAGTAGTGGATAGTCCAAGGATCAAAATCTATATGATGCCGAAAGACGATTTTACTATGGGGGTGGTTACCACCCCATCTCGGGGGTGGAAATTTTTTATTATATTTTGACCACAAAAGTTGATAAAAATATTAATTTCGAGCAAAAATTGTTCTATACATTTTTTTTATAAAATTAATAGTTTTCGAGTTATTCACTATCGAAAGTATTAGTTTTATATCGAAAAAATCAATGTTTTTCGATATTATACTCATTTACGATGCACTCAATTTTTGACGTAGAAAATTTTTTATTAAACCAAGTTCTTGGGAATTAAGTAACCTACAATTTCATATTTAAACATTTTTTCGTATCTTTGATGCTAATCTTTCTATTCTGAAGAAAATGGCATTTTTTACCAAACTACAAAAATTCGTTATTCGCTTTTAACTCCAGTTTTTTAAAAACTAATCATTCTCAGCCAGTCAAACTTCTAGAATCTATTAATAATACATAAATAAAGAAGTATCAATAAGGCCAATGACTAAAAACACCACTAACTTACATTATTATGCTTCCAATTGGATTGCTCCTTTTTTTTCAAAAAATATATTGATTTTTTAATGGTAACTTTTTTGTTTCTTATCCTAGAAAGTTCTTTAAAAAATAATTTTGTAGGTTTTACAAGATATATAAGGTTATTAATATTAAATCCTTTTAAAATCCTCAGTCGCAAAAAGGTGTGTTTGAAAAGGTTGGTAAAGGTGATTTTTGCATGTTATTATAAGATTTGATTGTCAATAGCTCACTCAATTTTTAGCGTAGAAAATTTTTTTGCCAACCATGTTCTTGAAAATTAAACAGGCTATAATTTTATAGTTAAATATTTTTTCGTATCTCTGATGCTAATCTTTCTATTCTGAAAAAGGTGCATTTTTACCATATTACAAAAATTCGATATTCGCTTTTATCTCCATTAAAAAAAAACTAATCATTCTAAGACGGTCAAACCTCTAATGACTAATTTTAATTAGGGTGGTAAGTACGGGAAACTTTCCGATCACTTTTTCGCTGAAAAAAATAGGGACTGACATTCTTTTTATTATAAGTCACTTAAGTTTTGAGCTAGAAACTATTTTTTTATTTCTTTATTTCTGGAGATAGATATTTTTAAATACTTTAAATTAGTTTAAATAAGTTTTCCTCGAAAAATGCATAGTATTTCCGTTATTTGACTTTGAAACTACAATATTTAGCATTTGACGAAGAAGAGCTAACATATAATGAAGTATAGCTCGTTTACTATTCATCTTAAAGAAAAATAAAAAAAAAGTTTTGTTTATTTTTTCAAAATGTACCTTTTTGTTAAGCAAAGTTGTTTTGATAAAACGATAACTTTTTGAGTTATTAGCAGAAAACTGATTAAAAACATTGATTTTTTCGATATAAAACTAATAATTTCGATAGCGAATAAATCGAAAACTATTAATTTTATCAAAAAAATGTATAGAAAGTTTTCTGCTTAGAATAATTGTTTTTACCAATTTCTGTAGTCAAAATAAAATAAAAAAATTTCACCCCCGAGATGGGGTTGCAACCGCCCCCATGGATAAAGCGCCTTTCGGCATCATATAGATTTTGATCCTTGGACTATCCACTCTTTATTCTCAAATTTTCAATAAAATCGATCCATTCTGTAAAAATTGCGAGGTTTTGTCCCACTTTAAGCTTCTTACTTGGACTATTAAGGATGAAGGAGACTTTCGTCAGATTCGAGGAGGAAGCAGAGAAGATGGCTGATCAATGAAAATAAAACTAAATATATGTATATGAGCCGCAATAACCAAAGCAGAGACAGAATCGATCACCATCTATGACTTTAACTTGGAGCGCGTTAGAGAATTTAAGTATCTTGGAACAACGATAACTGAAGACAATAACGGACCACAAGAAATAAACATTAAAATACAAGCCGGCAACAGATGCCTTTATGCCCTTCAAAACGTTACAAAATCGAAACAACTAACAAGACGTACAAAGATACAAGTATATAAAACAATAGTACGACACATTGTAATGTATAAAAGCGAAACGTGGACGATAACAAAGGCAAACGAAGAGAGACTACGTGTTTGGGAAAGAAAAGTCCTACGGCAGATCTTTGGGCCTGTGCTTGATGAAGCAGCAGGACAATATAGGATAAGAACTAACAAAGAGCTCGAAGAACTTTACCGAGATGCCAACATCATAAAAGAAATAAAGTCTAGAAGGCTTAAATGGGCAGGACACATCAGAAGACATTCTGACCAAAGAACAGTAATGGGAGGAAGTCCCAACTGGAAGAAGACCACGCGGACGCCCTCGACTCCGGTGAGGAGATAATATAGCAGGGGACCTGAAAGTTATGGGCGTGGAGTATTGGATAGAGGTTGCTCTAGGCAGAGAAGAGGCATGTTGCGAGTCGTCTAAAACCCACGAAGGGTTATAACGCTTCGGAGTAAGTAAATAGATATTTTTACTGCAATATGTACGCCAAGGACTACCCCAAGGATAAGTTCTAAGTTACAATTTATTCATAATAACTATCAATAATGATATCTGTACGATTATTCACATGCCAGTGAAGTACAACTTATATGCAGACCACCTGATTTTATATTGCCGCGGTAAAGATACATCCACAACTTCAAATTTAATCGAAAAAACAGTAAACTTTATACAAATAGTCGGAGAGATATTTTTTTTTTATTTATTATCTCTACATATGACCTGGCCTCTAGTGACTAATCCAGGTCGTTTTTTCCTGATGAAATTACAGATATTTTTCTTTTTTTATATTTTTACATTTTTTACTCAACTATTAAATCTATTTTTACAATTAACAATTTGCCATATCTATTAATTACGTTTAACAAACAAATTTAAATAAACAATTTGAAATATTTTTGGTACTATCAACTCCCTTCTAAGTTATAAAGACAGTCCCTCTATTTTCAGAAGAGAGTTGGTAGTTTTTTTTAAATTTCATGAATTATGTATTGAATTATTATTTTTATTTATTTATTTTATATTGAATTATTATTATTATAATTGTAAATATCTATAAAATAAAAATGTGTGTACCATTTTTATATATTCGGCTGCAATACGAAGGAAAAACAATCTTACTTTTTAATTAGAATAAGGAGTGCAGCCAGTCCCTTTAACTGCAGTTTTCTGCTCTTATTGGAGCGTCATCAGAAGGAACGTAGGCACTGTTCTCCTTAATCCAATCAAATCGCATCGAAATGTTTTCCCAAATATTGCAGCCAAAATGATGGTAATGGGTGGCTAGCGCCATCTGGCCGTAAAAATACGAAGCAAGTTTTCAATCCTAATAGCAAATAATTAATATTGAAAAATATCAAAAATTACTAAAAGATTTTTAAATTGAAAACTTACTGGTACATCCCCATGTATACGCCTCCAAGACTTCTACAATTTGCAAGTCATATGGATGCTGCAGTAAAGACGATAGGGAAGGAATTCTAAACCTTGCAATTCAAATCCCCCGTCTGCAGCCGGCTAGGAACTGAAAGATGCACCATAGTTACTCTACTGAGTAATAAGAAAATAAAATAAAAATGTGTGTACCATTTTTATATATTCGGCTGCAATACGAAGGAAAAACAATCTTACTTTTTAATTAGAATAAGGAGTGCAGCCAGTCCCTTTAACTGCAGTTTTCTGCTCTTATTGGAGCGTCATCAGAAGGAACGTAGGCACTGTTCTCCTTAATCCAATCAAATCGCATCGAAATGTTTTCCCAAATATTGCAGCCAAAATGATGGTAATGGGTGGCTAGCGCCATCTGGCCGTAAAAATACGAAGCAAGTTTTCAATCCTAATAGCAAATAATTAATATTGAAAAATATCAAAAATTACTAAAAGATTTTTAAATTGAAAACTTACTGGTACATCCCCATGTATACGCCTCCAAGACTTCTACAATTTGCAAGTCATATGGATGCTGCAGTAAAGACGATAGGGAAGGAATTCTAAGCCTTGCAATTCAAATCCCCCGTCTGCAGCCGGCTAGGAACTGAAAGATGCACCATAGTTACTCTACTGAGTAATAAGAAAATAAAATAAAAATGTGTGTACCATTTTTATATATTCGGCTGCAATACGAAGGAAAAACAATCTTACTTTTTAATTAGAATAAGGAGTGCAGCCAGTCCCTTTAACTGCAGTTTTCTGCTCTTATTGGAGCGTCATCAGAAGGAACGTAGGCACTGTTCTCCTTAATCCAATCAAATCGCATCGAAATGTTTTCCCAAATATTGCAGCCAAAATGATGGTAATGGGTGGCTAACGCCATCTGGCCGTAAAAATACGAAGCAAGTTTTCAATCCTAATAGCAAATAATTAATATTGAAAAATATCAAAAATTACTAAAAGATTTTTAAATTGAAAACTTACTGGTACATCCCCATGTATACGCCTCCAAGAGAACAGGAGAACAGTGCCTACGTTCCTTCTGATGACGCTCCAATAAGAGCAGAAAACTGCAGTTAAAGGGACTGGCTGCACTCCTTATTCTAATTAAAAAGTAAGATTGTTTTTCCTTCGTATTGCAGCCGAATATATAAAAATGGTACACACATTTTTATTTTATTTTCTTATTACTCAGTAGAGTAACTATGGTGCATCTTTCAGTTCCTAGCCGGCTGCAGACGGGGGATTTGAATTGCAAGGTTTAGAATTCCTTCCCTATCGTCTTTACTGCAGCATCCATATGACTTGCAAATTGTAGAAGTCTTGGAGGCGTATACATGGGGATGTACCAGTAAGTTTTCAATTTAAAAATCTTTTAGTAATTTTTGATATTTTTCAATATTAATTATTTGCTATTAGGATTGAAAACTTGCTTCGTATTTTTACGGCCAGATGGCGCTAGCCACCCATTACCATCATTTTGGCTGCAATATTTGGGAAAACATTTCGATGCGATTTGATTGGATTAAGGAGAACAGTGCCTACGTTCCTTCTGATGACGCTCTAATAAGAGCAGAAAACTGCAGTTAAAGAGACTGGCTGCACTCCTTATTCTAAGTAAAAAGTAAGATTGTTTTTCCTTCGTATTGCAGCCGAATATATAAAAATGGTACACACATTTTTATTTTATTTTCTTATTACTCAGTAGAGTAACTATGGTGCATCTTTCAGTTCCTAGCCGGCTGCAGACGGGGGATTTGAATTGCAAGGTTTAGAATTCCTTCCCTATCGTCTTTACTGCAGCATCCATATGACTTGCAAATTGTAGAAGTCTTGGAGGCGTATACATGGGGATGTACCAGTAAGTTTTCAATTTAAAAATCTTTTAGTAATTTTTGATATTTTTCAATATTAATTATTTGCTATTAGGATTGAAAACTTGCTTCGTATTTTTACGGCCAGATGGCGCTAGCCACCCATTACCATCATTTTGGCTGCAATATTTGGGAAAACATTTCGATGCGATTTGATTGGATTAAGGAGAACAGTGCCTACGTTCCTTCTGATGACGCTCTAATAAGAGCAGAAAACTGCAGTTAAAGAGACTGGCTGCACTCCTTATTCTAAGTAAAAAGTAAGATTGTTTTTCCTTCGTATTGCAGCCGAATATATAAAAATGGTACACACATTTTTATTTTATTTTCTTATTACTCAGTAGAGTAACTATGGTGCATCTTTCAGTTCCTAGCCGGCTGCAGACGGGGGATTTGAATTGCAAGGTTTAGAATTCCTTCCCTATCGTCTTTACTGCAGCATCCATATGACTTGCAAATTGTAGAAGTCTTGGAGGCGTATACATGGGGATGTACCAGTAAGTTTTCAATTTAAAAATCTTTTAGTAATTTTTGATATTTTTCAATATTAATTATTTGCTATTAGGATTGAAAACTTGCTTCGTATGTAAATATCTATTTTTGAATTTATGTTTTATTTTATTTATTTTAACTTTAGCTTACTCAACTTCATCAGGGTTGGATTATTGGTTGTCTTCTTCTATTATTATAGATTTCTTGTTGTTTTTTTAGATTGTTTAATATTTCAAAATATTCTTCATTTTGTAATATATCTCTGATTTCAATTCTTTCTAATCTTCTTCTCATTTCTCTATGTTCTTCATTTTCTATAGTATTTTCACAATGTAACACTATATGTTCTGGTGTACCTAGTTCTCCACATTCAAAATATGCATCATCTTTTAAGTTAAATCTTTCCAAATATGTTGGGTACGGTCCATGTCCTGTTAGAAAGTGTATTAAACCTTGTTTTGGATTAAAATAATTTGGAATGTTTTCTAATATTGGTATAAAATTGTATAAACGTCTAGATTTTGTTGAATTTTCCCATTCATTTTGTCTTTTTCTATTTATTATTTCTTTTAATTCTCTTTTATTTCTTATATCTAATCCTATTATTTGTATTATTTTTTCATATTTTTCTTTTTTTAGCCAATAATTACATGCTCTTTTTTGTGTTTCTAAATGCATTGGCATTACTCCAGTTAAAACTGTGAGTGCCTGTGTTGCAATTCGAGGTATTTCTTTGAATTGGTTTAAATCTTACTTAGATAATAGGAAACAATTGGTTAGAGCAAATGATACTGACTCTAGTCTCAAAAACATTATATGTGGAGTACCACAAGGTTCAGTATTGGGTCCTCTACTTTTCCTGATCTTTATAAATGACATCACTAATTTAAAAATCGATGGAAAAATTTTTCTTTTTGCTGATGATACCAGTATCACTTGGAGCAACTCAACTATTGCAACTCTTCATGCAACTATAACTTCTGATCTTCTTACGATAAAAACCTGGTCTGACTCTAATTTACTCTCCTTTAACGTGGATAAAACGGTAGCATTATCATATAAAGGTGCTCTTCAACCCCTGCTTGTGAATAGCAGCCAGATCTCTACCGTTGATTCTGTAAAATTTCTTGGTATTCTTTTAGACAGCAACCTCAAATGGTCCCTTCATATCGATTTGTTAAGTAAGAAACTCGCCTCGGCCTGCTATGCCATAAGATCTGATTCGAAGGAACTCAATTTAGCATCTTCTAAAATAACATATTTTTCTTTATTCGAGTCGCATCTTCGATATGGTCTTCCTTTTTGGGGGTCTAGTACAGCTGCCCAATTTGATGTTATTTTCAAATTACAAAAAAGAGCAATAAGATATCTGTTTGGCCTCAGAAGAACAACCCATTGCAGAAGTTACTTTAAAGATCACGAAATTTTAACCCTTTCATCTTTGTATATTTTAGAAACTGTTTGCTTAATTCGTAAACACATGCATGTCTTTCCAGCAAGGCCTCATCATGACTACTCCACCAGAAATTCAACTTTTGATGTCTATTTACCGATCCCGTCTTCTGAGTTAGTAAAGAAATCTATACTATATTCCGCAAAAAAACTATACAACCATCTCCCTTTACAACTTAAATCTGCAACATCCTTTCTCAAGTTCCGTAAAATGACAAAAGCTCATTTATCTAAAAGACCATATTATTCAGTAGAAGAGTTTCTTAATGACTAACTATGAAATCACAGTAATGTACAAGTAACTAAAGTGTATTTATCTATATTTGGGTGTCACATACAGCAGCTTAAACTTATTAGTTCCTTTGTTTGTGTTTTATTATATTATGTTGTAGGTTAAATTTTGCAATTTATAGTAATTTTGCAATATATTGGTTTTTGTTTTTTACTTCACTTTTTTTTAACTTGTTTATATATTTTTTTTATTGACGATTTATCTAATTTTATAAAATTGTATTTGTTATTGTTATTGTTATGTATATCTTTTTCGTGAATCTATGTTAAGCTTTGTCCATAAAATTGTATAATTTTCAGTGACAATAAAGCATATTTCTATTCTATTCTAGTTGTTCCAAATGCTCCCGTCATTCTTACAAGAAATCCTCTCTGAGCTCTATTTAATTTTTCTGCATTTTTTTTTTATTTATTAATCTATGTGCCCATACACTTGAACCGTACCCTACAATTGATGCAAGTATTGTACTTAGGTATATTCTCATCTGTCGGAATGAAATTCTATATTCCTTCTGTGCTAGACTAGCGATGCTATGCATGATCTTTGTTGCCTTTTCACAGATACAATTCATCTGTTTTGTAAATAATTTTTGTTCGTCTATTATAATACCTAAATATCTTGTTTCCATTTTTCTTTTTATATGTTTTCCCTCTAATTTTTATAATTGGATCTCTTTCTAAATTTCTTTTTATTAAACTATAGTCGGAGAGCTAGAAGCGGATTTTGTGCGTGATAAGTAATATGGAAAAACTATACGGGGATATGTTGAATTAGTTGTGTACATGACTTTCACCAACGGCCGGAAACCAGAGTTGGGACCGAGGGTAGTTATAAGGGGTCAACGTCGCGGATTTTATTATTTTTTTTATGACGTTCATGATCGAGATAGTTCACCAAAATTTGGGAATAAGTAGGTCATGACGTAACTAAGTAAAACCTCTAGGGGCGGAACGCTGCGTGGCAGACAAAGGGGTGGGGGTAGGGGTGATTATAAAAAATATAAAGGGTTTTTTCGACGTTCGTGATTGAGATAGTCGACCAAAATTTGGGAATAAGCAGATCATGACATTACTAAGTAAAATCCCCAGAGCCGGAAACCAGAGTTGGGGATGAGGGTAGTTATAAGGGGTCAAAATCGCCGTTTTTATTATTTTTTTTTGTGACGCTCATGATCGAGAGAGTGCACCAAAATTTGGGAATAAGTAGGTCATGACGTAACTAAGTAAAATCTCCAGGGGTGGCACGCTGCGTGGCCGACAAAGGGGTGGGGCAGGGGTGAATAGAAAAAATATAAGGGTTTTTTTGCGACGTTCGTGATTGAGGGAGTACACCAAAATTTGGGAATAAGTAGACCATGACATAACTAAGTAAAATGCTCAGAGCCGGAAACCAGAGTTGGGCATGAGGATAGTTATAAGGGGTCAAAATCGCCGTTTTTATTTTTTTTTTGTGATGCTCATGATCGAGACAATGCACCAAAATTTGGGAATAAGTAGGTCATGAGGTAACTAAGTACAATCTCCAGGGATGGAACGCTGCGTGGCCGATAAAGGGGTGGGGGTAGGTGTGAATAAAAAAATATAAGGGGTTTTTTGCGACGTGCTAGATTGAGATAGTGCACCAAAATTTGAGAATAAGTAGGTGATGAGGTAACGAAGTACAATCTCCAAGGGTGGAACGCTGCGTGGCCGATAAAGGGGTGGGGGTAGGTGTGAATATAAAAAATATGAGGTTTTTTGCGACGTGCTAAATGGAGATAGTGCACCAAAATTTGGGAATAAGTAGACCATGACTTAGCTAAGTAAAAGCCCCAGAGCCGGAAACCAGAGTTGGCGATGAGGCTAGTCTTAAGGGGTCAAAGTCGCAGTGTGTATTATTTTTTTTGTGACCCGGCACAACATTTGTCCTCCACGCAGTGTTCCGCTCCTGGAGATTTTACTTAGTAATGTCATGATCTACTTATTCCCAAATTTTGGTGCACTATCTCGATCACGAACGGCAAAAAAAACCCATATATTTTTATACTCACCCCTGCCTACCACCCCTTTGTACCCCAAGCAGCGTTCCGCCCCTGAAGATTTTACTTAGTTATGTCATAACCTACTTATTCCCAAATTTTGGTGCACTATCTCCATCATGAGCGCCACAAAAAAAATAATAAAAACCGCGAATTTTACCCCTTATAACTACCCTCGTCCGCCACTCTGGTTTTCGCCTTTGGGGATATTACTTAGTTATGTCATGGTCTACTAATTCCCAAATTTTGGTGCACTATCTCAATCACGAACGTCGCAAAAAACCCCTTATATTTTTTTATATTCACCCCTGCCCCACCCCTTTGTCGGCCACGCAGCGTTCCACTCCTGGAGATTTTACTTATCTACGTCATGACCTACTTATTCCCAAATTTTGGCGCGCTATCTCGATCATGAGCGTGACAAAAAAAATAATAAAAACGGAATTTTGACCCCTTATAACTACCTTCCTTCCCGACTCTGGTTTCCGGCTCTGGGGATTTTAATTATTTATGTCATGGTCTACTTATATCCAAATTTTGGTGCACTATCTCAATCACGAACGTCGCAAAAAACCCCTTATATTTTTTATATTCACCCCTACCCCTACCCCTTTGTCGGCCGCGCAGCGTTGAGCCCCTAGAGATTTTACTTAGGTACGTCATGACCTACTTATTCCCAAATTTTGGTGCACTATCTCGATCATGAGCGTCATAAAAAAAATAATAAAATCCGCGATTTTGACCCCTTATAACTACCCTCGGCCCCAACTCTGGTTTCCGGCCGTTGGTGAAAGTCATGTACACAACTAATTCAACATATCTCCGTATAGTTTTTCCATATTACTTATCACGCACAAAATCCGCTCCCAGCTCTTTGACTGAAATGTGTAATATTTTTTATGTAGCTGGAAGTCACGGTAGGTTAACCCTCGGGTATTTACCTTCTTATTAATAAAACGGAACGCAGAACAGTACGAAATAACTACACAGGACTGAGGGATGGAAACAGGTGTTAAGAAAAACCCTGCAAGGAATAAAATATATTTCTTTGACGTCATGTTTAAATGAATTAAAATGGAATAACTAAACTTACCACCGACTATGGGTTTTTCCACTAATAAAACTGTACTGACTGAATTAATTGCTTAATTTTCATGTGCCATTTTGGCGAAGAACTTAGATTGAAATAAATAGGGGGTATTCCATTTCCTCTTTTTTCTTCTCTGTATTGAAAAATTATAATGTAATGTAAAATTTATATTTATTATTTATTTATATTATAATGTGTCAATAACCTTGTAGTTGAGACACAATGAACCAAATAAAAAAAATTATAGATAATTCAACCTACCTATTACCCAGAATTATTTTCTTCATATTTTTTAATGGTAACTAAGTTTTGTGTTCTTTGTTCTAGGCAATATATAGAACCTGGTGGGAGAACGACACCAAAATCTAATGAACCGGTAGAAAATAAAAGATATTCAAGACAAGAGGAATCAACAAGGGTAAGTAATTTAAAAAATTTAAATGTTTTTCTCCTTAAAGAGGAAGGCGCAAAATCGTGGCCCAATGCTGTTTAAATGCATTAATTTTTTTCGAATACTGAGAAAACTAATAAATATTTTTGGAAAATTTAAACGCAGAATTAAAGATAACATTATTACCGATGGCCGAATGTCCCTTAGAATAAACAAATTGTTTTTTTAAATGAAATATTTGAAATTAAAAATCACACTGAATTTTCTCTTTTTTTTTTCACCTGTGTTACTTAATAAAATAAACATTATAGAAGTTCTCAAGGACTTTTGGCCCTCGGTAATAATGTAATCTTTCATTCTGCGTTTAAACTTTTCAATAATATTTATAGTCCAAGTAATGAAGCTTAAAATTGGACAAAATTTACAGAATGGATCGATTTGCTTGAAAATTTGAGAATAAGTAGTAGTGGATAGTCCAAGGCTCAAAATCTATATCATGCCGAAAGGCGCTTTTACCATGGGGGTGGTTGCCACCCCATCTCGTGGGTGGAATTTTTTTATTATATTTTAATCGCAAAAGTTGGTAAAAATGTTAATTTTAAGCAAAAAACGTTTTATACATTTTTTTGATAAAATTGATAGTTTTCGATTTATTCGCTATCGAAAGTGTTAGTTTTATATCGAAAAAATCAATGTTTTTAATAAGTTTTCTGCTAATAACTCCAAAAGTTTTAACCGTTAAAATAATAAACAGTTTTAATAAAAAAAGTAAATAACCTTTTTAATAAACAAAACCGTTTTTTTTTTAATTTTCTTTAAGATCAATAGTAATCGAGCTATACTTTATTATATGTTGGCTCTTCTTCGTCAAAAGGTAAATATTGTAGTTTCAAAGTCAAAAGACGTGAAAACTATACATTTTTCGAGGAAACTTGTTCAAACTAATTTAAAGTAAGTACTTAAAAATATCTATCTCCAGAAATGAAAAAAGTCTCTAGCTTAAAAATTAAGTGACTTATATGAAAAGAATGTCAGTCCCCAATTTTTTCAGCGAAAAAGTAATCTCAAGGAACCCTCTAATCAGCACCCTAATTAAAATTAGCCATTAACTTTATTTGGCCTTTTTTATTTATGTATTATTAAAATAGGTTCTAGAAGTTTGACCGGCTTAGAATGATTAGTTTTAAAAAAAAATATAGTTAAAAGCGAATAACGAATTTTTGTAGTTTGGAAAAAAAATGGCCTTTTCTTCAGAATAGCAAGATTAGCATCAGAGATACGAAAAAATATTTAAATATAAAATTGTAGCCTATTTAAGTCCCAAGAACCTGGTTTGCAATAATTTTTTTACGGCGAAAAGTGAGTGAGTTATTGACAATTAAAACTTGTAATAACATGCAAAAACCACCTTTACCAACCCTTTCAAAGTCACCTTTTTTTGCGACTGAGGATTTTAAAAATATTTAATATCAATTGGCTTATAGGTCTAGTAAAAACCTACAAAATTATTTTTTTCCCAAACTTTCTAAGATATAAAATTAAAAAGTTACGGTTAAAAAATCGATATATTTTTTTGAAAAAAAAAAAGGAGAAATCCAATTGAAAGCATATTAATGCAAGTTGGCGTTGTTTTTAGTCATTGTCCTTCCTAGATTTCCTTCCTTCCTAGATTAGCATCAGAGATACGAAAAAATATTTAAATATAAAATTATAGCCTGATTAATTTTCAAGAACATGGTTGGCAAAAAATTTTTTTACGCTAACAATTGAGTGAGCTATTGACAATCAAAACTTATAATAACATGCAAAAATCACCTTTACCAACCTTTTCAAACACACCTTTTTGCGACTGAGGATTTTAAAAGGATTTAATATTAATAACCTTATATATCTTGTAAAACCTACAAAATTCTTTTTTAAAGAGCTTTCTAGGATAATAAACAAAAAAGTTACCGTTAAAAAATCAATATATTTTTTGAAAAAAAAGGAGCAATCTAATTGGAAGCATAATAATGTAAGTTAGTGGTGTTTTTAGTCATTGGCCTTATTGATACTTCTTTATTTATGTATTATTAACAGATTCTAGAAATTTGACTGTCTTAGAATGATTAGTTTTTAAAAATTTAGAATTTTTGTAATTTGGTAAAAAATGCCATTTTCTTCAGAATAAAAAGATTAGCATCAGATAGACGAAAAAATGTTTTAATATAGAATTGTAGGTGACTTAATTCCTAAGACATTGGTTTGAAAAAAATTTTTCTACGGCAAAAATTGAGTGAATCGTTAATGAGTATTTGAGTATATCGAAAAACATTGATTTTTTCTATACAAAACTAACATTTTCGATAGCGAATAAATCGAAAACTATTGATTTTATCAAAAAAAATATATAGAATATGTTTTGCTTTAGAATGAATGTTTTTATCAACTTTTGCGGTCAAAATATAATAAAAAATGTCCATCCCCGAGATGGGGTGGCAACCAACCCCATGGTAAAAGCGCATTTCGGAATTATATAGATTTTGATCCTTGGACTCTCCACTATTTATTCTCAAATTTTGAAGCAAATCGATCCATTCTGTAAAAATTGCGAGGTGAAAAGCTTCTGTTCCTGGCCTATTATTAGTTTTTTCCACAAACTGTGGAAGATGCGCCGACTCCCTCCACAGATGGGGTAAACTCCCCTCGCCTTCTTGTGACTGCGGCGCTGCAAGACAGACGATCAGTCACATTGTTCAGGACTGCCCACGCAGAGCATACACAGGCGACCCTATAGACTTTGTAATGGCAACCGAAGGGTCAATCGAATATATAAAAAAATTGGACATCTGTTTGTGATGCATTGTATAATGCATAAATCTAAATATATTCTGTGATATACTTAAGCCATACGCTAAATAAATAAATATTAGTTTTTTTAGAATAGCTAAGCGCTAAACCCGACGACTGGAAGAAAAGTATAGTATGCCCGATCTATAAAAAAGGAGACAAACTCCAGTGCAAAAACTACCGTGGAATCTCTCTACTATGTACAGCATATAAAGTCCTCACGTATATTATAAACCAGTGGCTCCAACCACTAGCAGAAAATATTATTGGAGAGTATCAGACGGAAGATCGACACTGGATCAAATATTCACAGTAAAACAGATCTTGAGCAAAGCATGGGAACACGATATTGATGTTCACAACGTGTTTGTAGACCTCAAACAGGCATACGACTCAGTCAAAAGGAACAAACTATACTATATATTGGCTGAATTGGCAATACCACACAAGTTAATAAGACTCATTAAAGCCACAATGGATGAAACTCAGGCATGTGTACGAATACAAAACCACCGGACAGACTTTTTTAACATTTCGCAGGGACTAAAACAGGGAGATGGGCTGGCCCCAACATTGTTTAACCTGGCACTGGAGTATGCGGTTAGGCAAATGCAAACTGGACGAGGAAATCTACTGACCAACCGAACGGTTCAACTGGCCGCTTATGCTGATGATATTAATATTATGAGTAGAACATCAACAGGAGCACAGGAAACATATGCAGAGTTAAAAACACAAACAAAAATGCTAGGTCTGGAAATTAACACAGAAAAAACAAAAATAATGACTCAGACGAGAAGAAATATAGTCCCAGAAAACATTATACATGAAGATGACATTGAAACGGTTGAAAAATTTACATACCTGGGAGTAGAAATATATGCCGACGGATCAGAAGATGGAGAAATAAGGAAGATAATAACGCAGGCAAACAGAGCTTATTTTGCCCTCTCCCATATATTTCGGTCAAAAAGTGTCCACCGAAATACAAAGATGAGAATCTATAAAACCTTAATTCGACCAATAACATGCTTTGGCAGTGAAGTCTGGGTGCTGAAAGAAACATCCAAAAACAAACTCGACACATTCGAAAGGAAAGTACTTAGGAGAATACTAGGACCTGTGAGGGAAAACGGAATCTTCAGAAGTCGATACAACAACGAGCTTTATTAACTTTATAAGGAAACGCCCCTGTCAGACTTCATTAGATTACAAAGATTGCAATGGGCCGGACATGTGATAAGAATGGGAGAGGATAGGCTACCAAAACGAGCACTGAATGCTAGAATGCAAGGAAAGAGACCGGTTGGGAAGCCAAAAAAAGCGCTGGGAAGACACAGTAAACAGCGACGCACAAGCCCTTTTAGGAGTCCGTGTATGGAGAAGAGCAGCCACAGACAGGCAAGGGTGGAGGCAAAAAATAAAGGAGGCCAAGGCTCAGTTTGGGCTGTAGTGCCGTAGAAGAAGAAGAAGCGCTAAAATATCTTCTAACTCTTGTGTGAATAGCTTGGGTGAGATGGTATCTCCCTGTCTTACTCCTCGGTTTATTTCAATTTTAAACTAAAGTAAATTGTACTTCCATTAAATTTTGATTTCAGGAAAAGCAAAGACCACCAATTTATAATCCAGAAGATTATGCATACTGGATTAAGAAATGGGGGAAGAAGTCAGGTCATGGCATTATATCTCTTTATTCGACGTCTAGTATGTCGGATCTAGAAAGTAACTACTCTCAAAGTCACTCGTACAGAGACTACAGGAATCCAATGCTGAGTTCTTCAGGAATGGAAATGACATTAAGGCAATTTGGAACGGTCTCAGAACTGCTTGCTAAACTAAAGTGTGATCTTAGATTAGCTTATCCAAGGTATGATTGTAGTTTTATAATTTATATTACAATTTACTGCTGACCAAGACACATTTTAGTCTCTGTACATAATCTAAATATGCATTATTTTAAAAGCAGTGTATGAATATTTGTTGGAGATGGAAGCAGGTCTATTGTTTTTTATTTTTTGTATTTTATGAAAAATATATATTTCTGACTTTTTTCAGATTTTTCCGAAATGTGCGTAATCTTCAAAAAACCCGAAAAACTGTTTTGTGGGATTTGGAGGATTGTCTCCATTTTATAGACCTCAAAAGTTTTTTACTCAAATCAAGGTTTTTTATAGGTTAATATTATATAATTTAAAATAAACGAGTCCTTTATGACATGCATAAAATTTTACGAAACACATTTAAACCTCCAAAAACCATGCCTTTTGCAAAACTCCGTGTTTCGACAAATTTTTGAATATCCCAAAGGGCTCAGTTACTCAGGTCTCTTACATGGAGAAAACCGCTAAACTCATAAAAAACCGCATTTCGTGATTTTGAAAATGGCGCCCCTTACAGAAAAATCTAAAAAAATTGATAGTTTAATTTTTTATTAAACACACAAAATACAAAAATGGACTTGCAGCCATATTCAAAAAGGGACGTTCTCGAAAAAAAAAATAAAATAAATAAAATAAATAAAATAAAAAAACGGTCATTCTTGGCAGTAGGGGGAGGGTGTATTATTTTTATTCATAGAGAACGTAAAAAAATGAGCAAAAATTGAATTCAGGGAGTATGGGGCATTTTGCTATCTTAAGGAAGATACACTTTAATTTAAAAGCACCATTTCTACATACTATGTTATCAATGTGATCTAAGAAAGCAAACAACTAACGTTTTTGAGAAAATATATATACTCAATATATAAGTGTAAAATATTTGTAAATATTAAAAAAAAGGGACATTTTACATAAAAAATTTCCAAAGTTTCAGCAAGCTGCTTTAGGACAACAGCAAGACATACAACATTGAGCTGGGCCCATACAAACGGGAGGGGCTACGTTATAAGAAGGGGGACAAGGTACACAAGAATCATCATCATCGCATTCAATGTATTCACCTGGCGGTCCATAGCTGAGTCTGTTGATAGTGTTATCCTCCATTCGAAGTTTTGGTGGAACAAACTTAGGCTTTTCTGCCCAAGGCATGTCAATACGCGCAGGGGGCTTCCAAGGCTGATAAGACATTTTTTGTACAGTTTTGTCACTTATTCTTCCAGAAGGTGCAGGAATTGCATTAATTGGTCTAACGGGCACTACTTTGGCCTTTTCCAAATCTTGAGGCATGTAAGATAGTCTGTTGACTGTTTTATTACTCAGTGGACAATCCGAAGAAAATAGATTAGCAAATGGTTTGATTGGAACTGTTTTTACGGACGGTTTCGGTACGTAGTCGTGTTTGTTGGTAGTGATATCTTGCATTGGTCCTGTTCCTAATAGTTTGTGTTCGCAAGGATAAATGGGACATGCAGGTTTAGCTTTATGTGGCTGGAAAGACATCCGGTTTACTGTATTGTCTGATATCTTACCTTCACCAACACATAAGTTGTTTTCTGGAATGATGACAACAGGTTTTTCTCCTTCGACTGGAATAAATGATTTTCTGTAAATGGTTCCATCTTCCATTTTCAATTCCGGTGGTATGAATTTCCTTAAAGGTGCATACGATTTTGGTCGTGGTGGTTGGATGTACTTGCATCTTTTTGGTACTTTTCTTACTGGTGGAACTGACGAAATTTGCACTGGCACACACACATTGCAGCATTTGCTTGGTCCCGGAGGTGGACATGGTGAATGAGAATTTGTCTGTAAGAGGGGACCACATGGCATACACGAGGCCATCTTTACGATGAAATTGGCAGGGACTTAAAATGAGATGAATCAATTTAGAAATATAGTTTTAAAACGTCAAAAATAATGTCAATTCGTGACAAAAAATTCGTATTTGATTTCAGAATTTTAGAAGTGTCATCTATAATAAAAAATGACAATTTTATGGCCACTATAGTTGGAATATAAACGAGACCGATATTGAAAACTAATTTTGTTTTAAACAAACTTACAAGCGAATTTTTTTACAAGATAAATTTATAATGTAAGTGGCCAATTTAAAACTGTGTTTTAATTAAAACGAAAACAAGAGAATCGCCATTTTTTTTCGGTCTGACCATAGGTTTCCCTGTACTTGTCTATCTTTCATTTGGAAGTCAATATTTGAGTATTCTTTGGATATGTCCATACCATCTTAGTTGTTTGGTACCAATATCTTCAACTATTGTATGGTTTATTTTTATGATTTCTCTTATTCTACTGTTAGTAACTCCCTCCAATCTCGATTTCCCTGCCGAACGTCTCCAAAAATCCATTTTGAAATCCAGAAACTGAGTGTTTCTTTCTCCTGTCGTGTCATCTACATTCCCTTCTTTTGTGATGATCATACCCAGATACTTATATCTGTCGAAATGCGTTATTATTTCTCCATCTTCCAATGAGAGGTCCTGCTGTATCCCATCGACACACATATAATGCTGTATTTCTTATCTTTACTTCAAATATTCAAATGTTCAAATATCCCCATTTTTTTATATTTCTCGATTAATTTTCTTGTCATATATTCAATATCTTCGTACTCTTGTGCTATTACTGGTTTGAATTAGTGACTAATGACCTTCTGGAACTTTTGATCTTTTGTTAATTTACTGACAATATCCTACACAAACTTATGAAAAGAATACTTCCTTTCATAACTTCGTCAAGGTTAAATGAGATTGTAAGTACTTGAAATATAAAAGCACTCAAAAACTCACTATTGACGCTAAAATATGAACCATCATTTGATGATATAAATCAATTCATTTAACTAAATAAATGTTAACGAAAGAGTTGTGCAAATACCAATTGGTTTTTGGTTTTTATTCATGTAAATAATTCAATGTTACAAGTATTGTAACTTACTATCTTATATTAATTTATTCTTATAAACCTGGATCCCGCGTACCAAAAAAGTTGATTAATAGCAAGCTGAAAATTTGTTAATAGCTTAACGGTGTCTAGGCGGACAAACTTTGATGTATGGGAACACTGGAACATTGAAAGTTTTAATTGTGGAACAGGTTAAAAATTTGGAACGTCAGACTACGAAAACGTTGCATGTATTTTGTCGGAAAGAACTTCCAATTGATTTTTTACTATTTCCTTAAACTCTCATGCAAAAATCAGACTGGTGTTTATCACCAACTGGGCTTCTAATGAGTGGAATACGAAGAACATGTCAAATGACAGGAATCGTGTTGTTTAGTAATAGCAGTCTGATTTTTGCATGAGGTTTAATGAAAGGGTAACAAATCAATTGTAAGTTCTGTCCGACAAGGTACATGGAACGTTTTCGTAATCTGACGCTCCAAATTTAGGGCAGTAATTGAGGGTATTTGGCTCCGAATTCCATCCTACTACATCGATTTACTTGATCTTTTCACAGTAAGCAGGGAATAGCTCAAGAAACAAAGTCTACCCTATGCCGATGTGCGCTGTTATTTGGGGGTAGTTTCCACCCCTTCTCGGTGGTGAAAAATGTTTTTGTTAAAATAGCCACAGAAGAGTCTAGAGAACCTAATTTTAAGCAAAAACTGTTCTATATTTATTTTTGAAGTTATACTTCTTTACCGGCGATAGAGGGTGAATTTTTATATGTTAAAACCTATCAGCCCGGCGCATGCGCATTATAACTTTGTTCTGAGTGGATGTTCAAATGACATGTCAAAAATTATCCGATATGGCAGCTGTAGGACAGCTGTGGTTTGGAGGTAAAGGTAAAGGTAAAGAAATGTATAATATATTAGTTTTATTGTTGTGAGGACAGAAACAAAAAAGTTTATAATATTGTAGTGACTTTTAAATAGTTTTTAAAAGCAACAGGTACGTAATAATTGTTAATGTGTCATGGGTATAAACCTACCTATTTGATCTGCCAAAATACATAGTATGTAATACTTTTATTTATATAATTTGATTACCATCAAAATTTCTATCAATATTCACCTAATATATTGTTTTCTTACTCTATGTTTTGTTGTATTTTTTCAATTCTAAATCATTTCAATTCAAAATTAAAATAATTTGATCAATTTTCAAAATATCAAAATATCACAAGTTTAATCCGTTTAGTTAGTCGATCTTCGTAAATAATGACACATAGTGTCCATGGCTAAGCGGAGAAGGCGAATGAATTCCAATACCAACCACGCTTATCAGCGATGGTTCGAGTCCCAATAGAAAGCTTTCTTTTTTGTTTTTTTTAATACATTTTATGATTGTAAGTATATTTATTATATAATTGTATTTTCAGAAAATACGTATTTAGTTAAAAAAATTTTCGACAATTAATGTTCAGACATCATTTGTGGCTTATTTAATGTGTTTGTGTGTGTTTTATTCTTTTATTATTTTAATTTTTGGCACTGTTCTAATAAAAATGTTTGAGAAGTAGTAAGTATAAATTAGTTTAATATTTAAACAAAATATAAATAAAAAGTATATTAATTTCGTTTAAATCATATAATAGAAGTATAACTTCTTACGTGCGTACAAAGTACACACACATTCTTTTTTAACATAGAAATAACACTATAATAAACGGTATTGTAGAAGGAAAACGATGCATTTACATATTAGTGGATGGGGGTTAAAATTACTTATCATTTTTTCTTAAAATACATTAGTTATCAATTTTTTTTGCAGCATATCTCGCTTAGTTTTAATGCAATGGACCTTTATTATAGCTCGTTTTAAAGGCCTTTTCAAGCACTACAAAAGGTATTAGTAGCATTATACACCTAAAATCGACCGTTTCTCTGTCATTTCAAGTTGAATACACCAATTTGAGAATGTACCAAAAAACAAACTAATTTCACCTACCATATCTCTTTTTGTATTATAACTAGAACATTTATGAAAGCAAATGTCTCTTTGTTTTTTTTATAGCCTACAAAAGTGTAAATTAATTTTTTTTTTAGTTAGATGCATAGTTTTTAAGGTTTTCGCAAAAAACCGTTCGAATAGGTATTATGTTTCAATGAAAATTTCCAATTTTCACCACCAATATCTCAAAAAGTATTGAGTTTTCAAAAAAAATTATACAACAGTTTTCGCTTAGAATTAGGTTCTCTAGAACCTCTCCAGAAGGTTCTAAGAAGGGGTGGGAACCACCCCAAGATAAAAGCACACATGGGCATAGGGTAGACTTTGAATTAAGAGATAAGTAGAGGCTAGGCCCAAAATTTCATTAAAATCCATGCAGTAGTATAGAATTCGGAAGTAATACCCTATTCTTGCTCCCATTGACTGGCGTAATTTTAAAACTGTTTCACAATTAAAACTTCCCCTGTTTCAGTGTTCCCGTAAATCAAGGTTTGTCCGACTAGACACCGTTAAGCTATTAACAAATTTTCAGCTTGCTATTAATGAAGTTTTTTCTGGTAGACGGGATCCAGGCCTATTATTACAAATTAATCTAGCACACAGAATTTAGGGTCATTAAACAACTTTAGTGAAGTAAGTAGATGACAACCACGGATGAATTTCTCTCTAATTTCTCCCATTTCTGAAAAATGGCACTACACAGGTTTTGTATGGGTTTGATATAGTTGTCTCCTAATAGCAATTTGAGGATCTCTCCATGTAGATAAGGCGAAAACGGCGGGTTCGTTGGGAAAAATATTCCCATTAGATTTTTTTGCATAATCACATTCGTGAGACATCCCAGAATAACGTTCAAGAAGTCGCCCACGTGAAAAGTGGTCCAAATTTTTTTTAACAATTTTTTTTAAATCAAATTGCAAAAATCAATATTTTTGGCCCCGACATTTTTTTCTTAGGTTTTTTGGACCATTCTAGATAAAAAAGTCTCTTATAATTTTTCTCCAAAGTTGATTGTTTTTGAGTTATAAGCAATTTAAAATTGCAAAAAAACGAAAAATGGCGATTTTCAAGGCATATTAACTCGGTTAAAAATTATTATGAAAGTCAGAAAGTGACTAAATCAAATTTTAATGCCCCCTTACAATATCCTGAAGAAATTTTTGTCATTATTTGATTACTAAGCTGTTATTTTTAAGTAATGATAATGAGCGCCATGCACGTGTTAGGCGGCCGAAATGCTGAGTGCGAGAGAGATGCCATTCCGGCAGTCCAATTGTGCATCTTACTCGCACTCACATTTACAGCCGCGTCAATACGATCTAACCGCCCATTGTTATTAATTAAAAATAACAGCTTAGTAATAAATTTATAACACAGTTTTTTCAGGGTCATTCTTCAGGCTTTATATTTTGATTTAGTCACTTTCTATCTTTCATAATAATAATTTTTAACCGAGTTATTAAGTCTTAAAAAGGGTCATTTTCGCGTTTTTTAAATTTTAAATTGCTTATAACTCGAAAAAGATCAACTTTAGAGAAAAATTATAAGAAACCTTTTTTGTCCAGAATGGTCAAAAAACCTAAAAAAAAATTTCCAAGCCAAAAATATTAATTTTTGCAATTTGATTAAAAAAAAATTGTTAAAAAAAATTGAACCACTTTTCACGTGGGCGACTTCTTGAACCTTATTCTGGGTTGTCTCACGAATGTGATTATGCAAAAAAATCTCATTGGAATATTTTTTCCCAACGGACCCGCCGTTTTCGTCTTGTCTAATGAATTTTATTTGGAACAAAAGTTTTAAGTAGTACTTTTCATTGTGTAGATGGTCATCATTACTTCTTTTTTTAAAAGAGTGTTTTCCTTTTCTAGTCGGATTTATTTTTGTAACAATACATTGTTGTCTGTTGTCATATAGTTCTTCTATAAATATATCCCTAATAATAAACTAATATTTAATTATTATAAATATTATAATAGTGGTATCAATCAGATTAAATAAATCCTTGGACTATAAAATGAAGAATAAAAAGTTGAATTAGGTAAATAATTGAGTAAGTATGATATCGAAATATTGCAATCTTACCACTATTGGTACATCGGTAAAGCCGGATAATCACAGTACTGCGGTGTAGTTCGACAAAATCGTCAATTATATCAGTTCTGCAGTGCTGCAGCAGACATATCAGTCTTTCTGTGGTCAAATTGTAATAGACCAAGAGGCAGCGCTGAAAAATCTCTTTGAATTTACTAAAGCTAGATTTTTCATAGTTGATTACTGTGAGTGTGTAGAGAAACATACTGCGGTCGGTCAAGCGAAACGTAGAACAGGGGTTACTGAGAGGGTATCAAAGTTGCTTTCCTACGAAGGTAATTAAATCCATTTACTAAGGCTGAAAATCAGTACACACATTCCAAATTAAATATAAATAAAAGTTATTATAGTCGGTCAGCTGTATGACGGGACAGAGCCGCTCGGTCGGCCCCAATACTCGATTGAGGAAATGAAGCATTTTGGCTCGCAATTTTTTCGTCCAGCATGGATTTTCTTGAAATTTTCACAGAAGGTAGGGAATAGTCCAAGGATCATTTTCTATATCGTGCCGCTATCATACGCTAAAACCTTGGTGGTGGTTGCCACCCCATCTCGGGGGTGGAAATTTTTTATTACATTTTAACCATGTAATTCGATGAAAAAGTGATTCTAAGAAAAATAATGTTTTTTACATTTTCTTCGTAAAACTAATATTTTTCGAGTTATTCGCGCTTGAAAATAATAGTTTTTGTAGAAGATATCAAAATTGTATCTTTTAGTAATACAAACTAAATTCTTTTCCAATAATATCTCTGAGATCAACACAAACCGAGATACGGCATGTTAAAGGTTAGCTTTTTTCGTCAAATGCATAATTTGAAATATTGAAAGCCAAATAATGGGAAAAATTTGTATTTTTTGAGGAAAACTTACATAATCTTTTTTCAAGTATACAATTAGACCTTTCAAAAAAAATACAGTCGGAAAAATGAAAGAATACCCATAAACGATCACATCAATCACTAATTTTTTGTCTACCCATGAACGATCACATCAATCACTTATTTTGTATTTGCTGTTTTTTTCTATAACAAACGTTTGTTATTTATAGAAAAAGACAGCAAATACAAAATAAGTGATTAATGTGATCGTTCATGGGTATTCTTTCATTTTTCCGACTATAATAAAAAGTTTCTAGCATGAAAATTAAGCGAATTGTAATCAAAAAAATGTCGCTACCTGCTTTTCTCTACGAAAAAATCAGTGAAAATAACCCCCCAACTACCTTCCTAATTCAAAATTAGTCTTCACATTTCTGTCGTTCCTTTTATATTTATATTATCAATACACTCAACGAGCTTGACTTATTTAAAATGCCTAATTTTGGAAAAATTGGAGTTTAAAGAAAAATTTATTTTTTGCAATTTTTCACCTTTTTCTTCAAAATATCTCCGAAAATACTGAAGATACAAAAAAAATTATAAACTACTAAATTGTATCTTTTTAATGACTAAAATTACCTTGTGCATAGATTTTCATTACAATGAATAGTTAGCCACTTAAAACCTCTATTTACGAGCAAACACCCCCTTATTCGAGCCCTTTAAACCCGCCCCAATTAAAAACTAAGGGATGTTACGGAATTTAATTTACACAGTTTTATAGCTCTTTAAAAATCCTACAAAATCATTTTTGAGGGGCCTCATTACTGAGAGGGTATCAAAGTTGCTTTCCTACGAAGGTAATTAAATCCATTTACTAAGGCTGAAAATCAGTACACACATTCTAAATTAAATATAAATAAAAGTTATTATAGTCGGTCAGCTGTATGACGGGACAGAGCTTTTTTTTGAAAGGTCTAATTGTATACTTGAAAAAAGATTATTAAAGTTTTCCTCGAAAAATGCAAATTTTTCCCATTATTTGGCTTTGAATATTTCAAATTATGCATTGACCGACCGCAGTATGTTTCTCTACACACTCACAGTAATCAACTGTGAACAATCTAGCTTCAGTAAATTCAAAGAGATTTTTCAGCGCTGCCTTTCCGTCTATAACGTTTTTGTTGGATGCACGGTCACACACGATCAAAATTGTTGTCAATTAGTCGAACTCGACAAAATTGAACGACGCAGCAGTATCGTGAGTGGCCGGCTTAAGAAGTTGCTCTCTTGGAGTTAATATACGTCAATGTAATCAACGGATACATAGGTATTAGGATTCTATAGACTTAATTTTTTACTAAATGTTTTCCCCGTTATTAAAAAATAGAAGGAATAAAAGAACCTTACATCATCATCATCTTCAAGTTCATTACCGGAAAGTTGAGTTCAAATACCCTGAAATGATTAAATTTCAATTGTAAATATATATGTATATGATGAGTGTATACACAAACACAAAGAAGCGGTTTTTATTGTTTGACTAATTAGTTGACTTATGAATACCTTAGTACCTACTCAGTAGTTGGTTTTTATCCGGCTTACCGTTATTTTTATTTTACAAGCATCTGTTCGTAAATATACGAATAAAATCCTTTAATACTTATATATGTTTACTTATGTCATATTTTCGAATCTTCCATATATAAAAAGTACAGAGCTTGAATCAATAGTTTTGTAAAAAAGTAATATTCAAATAAAAAAAAAAGAAAAGAAGCTTCAAATATGAAGGACATCGCATGCATAAAGAAATGCAAATATTAACGGAAAAAATGTGAAATAAAAAACAATTCCCAAAACAATATAATATGTCCCCTTCACAAAAATAGGCTATTGATTATATTCAAAATTAGATAGCTAAAACGAACTACAACGTTAACGGAGTTTTATTATTTCATATGATCAATGGACATCTATACATGAAAAAACCGCGGACTGCTACCATTTAAAGGGGTGCGTTTTTGAGAAATGGGTGAATTAGTCCCTGGGCACAGGTTACATTAGGGTGAGTTCTATGCACTTTTCGTACAAACATATCTACATAAAAATTGTTCCTGGTTAAATTTCGTATCTAAATATCACATTTAAAGTCAATGATACTTTTTTTTACAAAAATATATTCAAAAGAGAAAGCACAAAGAAACCCAAAAGAAAGAAATTTTGTTTTTTGTCCCATAACTTTTGTCCACGAGGATATAGGTATAGACATTGCTTTACAGGAAAAAAACCTACATATTTCTTCTTTAAAATGTTGTTTAGTAGAGGTAATTAGGATTTATAGTTTTCGAAATATGATTTTTCAAATTTCGCCACTAACAGCAATTTTGGGCAATTTTCCTTGTTATTTCGCAAATATTGTTCGGTAACTTTTTTCTACGTAACTTTAGGTATATGAAATGGTACACGTAATAAGAATAGAAATCAATTACCTTTAAAATGGCTGGATAACGTTGTACGACTTTTTTTAAAGAGATTATGGTTTTTCAAGTTTTTATACTTTTAACGATTTTTTATAATATAAAAATAAAATAATATTATTATATAATATATTATATATTATATAATATTATATTATGTATTATATGTATAATACCTTATATAAAAAAATATCTATTATTTTTACATTTTTTACGATTATTTTTGAAATTTCTCATTATAACTTTTTTTCTTCTACATTTAGTATTTAGTATTCTATAATATATAATAAAAAAAACTTATTTTGTTTACTTTAAAATGGTGTATTACAAAAAATTCTAGGATTATTTTTGAATAAGATATTATTTTTCAAAATGTAATAAGTAATTGCAACGATTTTTTATTTTAGGATTTTTTTTTAAATTTCTCATTAAAACTTTTTTTTCTTGTACATGAATATACTATATATTGCTCGATAAAGAGGGTACCTTCTGTTCTTTAAAATGGTGCCATTTTTTTAAAAACAAAGAAGTTTTGAATATTGTATTGCAAAAAACTCTTAGGGATTTCATCAATCGATGTTTAAAGAATATCTACCTACCTTGGCAACATTCAAATTTTCAGTTTTTCACATAGTTTTTGAGGACTAAAAATGGCCGATTTCGCAATTTTTCAATTTTTATTCGCTTATATGTCAAAAACTATCATTTTTAGAGAAAAGTCACTAAAGACCTTTTCTGTTTGGAATGATCCAAAAAACCTAAAAAAACTTTTTTCCATGCAAAAAAAATAATTTTAGGAAAAAACAAAAAAAAAACGTTTAAAAAATTTTTGACCACCTTTTGGTCCTGGCAATATGCAAATTTGTTAAAAGGAGTCCTTTTTGAGTAAGATTGTGCAAAAATACGAATTAGAATATTTTCCCTAGCGGATGCGCAGTGGCTTTCTGGACTAAAAGCATATTTATCTTATTCAAAAATAATCCTAGAATTTTATGTAATACACCATTTTAAAGTAAACAGAATAAGCTTTCTTTTTTATTATGTAATATATACCTAAATGTAGAAAAAAAAGTTATAATGGGAAATTTAAAAAATAATCGTAAAAAATATAAAAACTCGTTTAAAGTATAAAATCTTGAAAAAGATAACCTCTTTAAAAGAAGTGTTACAACATTATACAGTAGAACATTTTAAAGGTAATTGATGTCTATTCCTCTTACATGTACCATTGAATATGCCTAAAGTTACGTAGAAAAAAGTTACAGAACAATATTTGCGAAATAGCAAGGAAAATTGCCCAAAATTGTTGTGAGTGGCGAACTTTGAAAAATCATATTTCGAAAATTGTAAATCCTACTGTCCTCTGCCAAACATCATTTTAAAGAGAAGATATGTAAGTTTTTTTTTTCTGTGAAGCAATGTCTATACCTATATCCCTGTGGACAAAAGTTATGAGACAAAAAACAAAATTTCTTTCTTTTGGGTTTCTTTGTGCTTTTTCTTTTGAACATATTTTTGTAAAAAAAAGTATCTTTGACTTTAAAAAGTTATGTTTAGATAGGAAATTTAACCAGGAACCATTTTTATGTAGACGTGTTTGTACCAAAAGTACATAGAACTCACCCTAATGTAACCTGTGCCCAGGGACTAATTCACCCATTTCTCAAAAACGCACCCCTTTAAATGGTAGCACTCCGCGGTTTTTTCATATGTAGAGATTCATTGACCATACGAAATAATAAAATCCCGTTAACGTTGTAGTTCCTTTCTATAGTACATAATCAATAGCCTAAAAAGAAGATAAAAGCAAATGCAAAAAATAACAGGAGCATAGCATTGCTAAACGTCGCATACAAAATATTGTCAATACCTATAGAGAATCTAAACTTATAAAAGCCTAATGCGACAAGTCACGCAGTATGTCCGGTTCTGTTTTGATATGTAAACATTGAATGACGTTTGAAAAATGTCATTTTATTTTTTTATATCTCGGATAATTATTTTATTAATGTATAAACAGTTTCAGTTTCTTTGCAATCCTAAAATGCAGCAGCATTACACACTAGTTAAATCGGAGAGTGCAGAAAGAGTTTATACACTATACCGGTTTCGGGTATTTTTTTTATCCTCATCATTTTTTACCCTGCTTTGCGCCTTTCCGAATTGCAAAGAACGAAATGCCGCGGATGTACTAGAGACATCTACCGAAAAACAAACTAAGTTATCAATCTAAGTAACACAGAGAACGACAATAATATCGTTCCCATACCACCAGATTGACAACAGGTGGAATACTTTCTTTGATTACAACCTCTTTCTTGTTGGAACTTTTACCACGCTGAGCAGATGGGACGTGAATTATTTAAAATTCCCTCATCTTAATCTTCTCGGCACCCTGTATGATTTATAATTTTTGAAAATCACGGTAGGTTGTAACCAAAGAAAGTATTTCACCTGTTGTCAATTTGGTGGTATGGGAACGATAATAATATAGGTATTAATAATTATTTTATCATTTATATTTTAAACAAATTTCATTATGTGTACATTATATTAAAACAATGTTTTTAAAATTGAATAAAGGAATTTTATTATTTATTTATTAGTTAGATTTTACAAAAATGATCTTATATGACGGTTCTGTCAACTGTCTACTTTATTCATACGAGGGGAAGCTATCAATATCAAAGACCGACCATGATAATATTTATAGACTATAAACAAGCCTTTGATACAGTAAAGGGAAAGTAACTCTATAAAACACTTGAAGAACTAGAAATATGCAGAAAAAATAGTAAAATGATACAACTAACACTAAGGAAAGAATATCAAATAAACGTAAATAATAAAATATCAGAAAATTTCCTAGAAAATAAAGAAGTAAAGTAAGGCAAGTCCCTTTGGGCGGAGGTAAATTCCTCACCAACCAGTAAAAACATATAATCCGACAGGTATTTTCCTCACCAAATTTAAAGGTTCCTATTAATCCGGTAGGTATTTTCCTCACCAACTCACTCAGGTAATAAAATAAAAATATAGGTTTAATTTAAGAATGTCTATTATGAAAGCATGCGAAATCCGAATACAAGACATTAATTTCCTTACATTAAAATAATAGTTTATAATATAGATAATATGCAAGACGTATAAATTATTATTTAATATTTACTATAATAAGACAGACACTTTACAAAATCCATTCTAGTCATTTGTTTAGACTGATATCTTATTAATAAATTTACTATATTTTTCAATTTCAGTTTAACTTGTTTATATTTGATAGGTTTTGCAATATGCAAACTTTAAATTTTAACATACGTGTCTACCTGAAATTGTTTAATTTTTTCAAAGAAAATATATATGGATGGATGCGTATTACAAAACGATAAATTAAAATGCGAATGAAAAGATTCGCAAGCATTCGTAATACGAATAACAAAAGAATTTGCCTCTGTCCACAAATATGGGGAGAATATGGCATTTTCGTCTATATAAGTTTAAACTAAATAATCAACATATCTATCTTAAATTTCATTTGGGGGCGTTCAAGTATTACGTAAGTTTTTGAAGATTTTTGACCCCCCTCCCCTATGTAACGCGCCGTAACGTTATGCAAGACCCCCCTCCCCCAAGGTGCGTTACGTAATACTTGAACGCTCCCTTTCCTGGTTTGCATGACATTAATCAAACACAAAACAATCTGATACGTCTTCTGGTTTTATATGTAAGGCCAAAAGTATGTTTGAGCCACTTGCCTCTTTCAGAATCATTTTTATATTCTGATATCAAATTAAGAGACCAAGACATTTCTATACCAAGCTTAGTGTAGGTGAAATTTACAACCATGTATTTCAGTGTTCGGACAAATTTCAATAATTGCATTCCTTTTTTAAATCTTCAAAAATTTACTAGCATTAAACTCAATTTAGAGGCTTTAAAAATTTCTGATTTTAACAAATAAAAAATATTGTTGTAAATTTCTGTTTTTTGTTTGGCAGTAAACAGTATAATAAAGAAATATAATGCCCATTAATTAGCCCATGAATAATGAATAATTGCAATGTGCCATCGCCATCCATATAATAAAATTCAATGTGGCTAAAAGTCTTATATTTGTTTCACAACTAAATACAATTATCCCACTTTTGACACAGTTTATACAGAGAAAATCTTCCCTCTTGGTTGTTTTTTGAGCACACCCCGTCATCAATATTGGAAGGAAGTCGACCAGGCATCATTTTTCGTCGATAATTATATATTTTTTCTTATGTAATTGACAACAATCGTAGTAATTGTTTCAGACAAATTAGCTGCAAGTGCTTGGCGTATAATTTTTGCTGGTTTTTCAATTCTCTTGGGCTTAACGTTTACAATAGTTATAAACAATTTTTCGATCTAACTTCTGACAATCTGGTTCATGATTATGTTGTCGGCTACTTCTAGATATTGTAAAAGTTGCACCAATAGGAAAAAATTTCGCACTACAAGTTGTTTTATCCTCCAGAATACTTCTTTACTTTTTAAAACTTTCACTTTATAAAAAATAAAATTTTCAAATACCAATACCGCGTAAGGTTTACCGCTTTCACTTTCTATTAAACATTCCATTTTTGTCAAAATTCCAATTGTGACTAAAAATAAAATACTATAATTAATTAATCAATTATTATAATTATAGGTACCTACTGTAATTTAATAGTAGATAAATAATGCAATTGAATGCCTTTTAGTAAAATCTACCTGAAATAACCATTTTGGTTTTGGTGAGGAAAATACCTGTGGGATTATGACATACCCTTATAAACGCAGGTAAAAGATTATTTTGGTGAGGAAATTACACCCGCCGGTCCCTTTCATCTAATCTCTTTAGTCTTTTCCTGGAAAACGTGTTTCCAGAAACCAATATAAATAGCAAAAGACATAATTTCATAAAAAGCATCAATGCCTTGCGTTCGCTTTTGACATAGCAATAGTAGCGAGAAGCAAACCAAAAGTGATACGGATAACTAAAGTATTAGAAGAAAAAGCAACAAAAAACGATTAAATATATGAATGACATAGAAACAAAATACATGGAATATACACACCAAGAATAATAAAAGGAATGTATTTAAGGATAAAATAATAATGCATACCTATAGAGTTGAGAGAGTTAAGAGGTTCAAATATCTAGGAAAGATTGTAACACGAAAAACAAACATAGAAGAAGAAATCCAAAATAGACAAATGCGAACAAGTGTGTTAAACAATTAAATAGGTTGCTAAGAAATAACTGCATATTAAGAGGTGCCAAATAGAACGCTTCTTAAGCCTATAGCAACTTATCTGCATCAGAGATATGAACATTAAATAAAAAACACAAACAATAATTGTGCAGAATGAAGATCAGAGAGAGTTGTAAGACGATTAAGATGGTTAGGATACATACAGAGGATGGCAGAAGATATACCACGGAAAATGCTACTATCAAGTACAACAGGAGGATGTCAGAAAAGAGGTCGATCCGAACAAGGTGGAAAATGGGTGTAGATGATTTAAAAAGACATAATGCCACAAATTGGAAGATACAAGCAATGGACAAGAAATTTGGTGTGGAGACATACTTTAAGACAATGACATTTTGATTGAATAAATTAGTATATTATTCAACGAGCATGTAATGATGGCTATTACTCACGATGATGAAGTTTGCGACACGAACCGTAGGCGAGTGTCGTAATTCATCAGAGTGAGTAATAGCCATTACATGCGAGTAGAAGACTATACTTTTTCTACGACCTTTTTTATTTTAATTAGTAAAAAACTTAATTATCAACTACTCGAGATTTAAATTATAATAATTTACAAGATTACCTAAATGCTATTTATTCCTAGTACGTGGCTGAATAATTGGTTGCCTACTATTACCAAATAATTATTTATTGTAAAAATACAACTAGAAATAGTTAATATCAGTTTTATTCGTTTCCGAAAAATTATAAGCTTAACTTTGTACCTACTGTCAATTAATCTAATAAATAGGAAATGACTGTTTTCGGTGGACGTATTTCAATAGTTATAATGTATATTTACATTTAACCATATATAATATAATAATATAATTATACATAATATGTTATAATATATTTATTACAAATATAACTTGAAAAATAAACACAATATTAGTTATAAATTCCAATTAATATAAACAAAATGAGCTAATGTCACTGTCACTAAAATAAATGATAAACGTCAAAATTTTTAGTAAACAAGATATAAATGTAAGAAATATACTGACATTGTTACAGTTAAAATTCCTTTAAAAATTGTTCGAAGTTAATTATTGATATAAATTACAATAATTATTGTATCAAATAAACAACTTTAAGTAATTTTATTTGCAGTTTATACACGATTAATATTAAAAGTGGCATGCGTCACTTGAATCTAAATTCAGCCCGTGAGTAATGACCCGTGAGTAACTTCAGCCCGTGAGTAATGAATTATTACTCACGGGTACAGTAATCAATGCTATTATCTATGAAAAAATTGCGAATAATAAGCATGTTATTAAACGGTCGTAGAAAAAATGAATTTATATAATGATGATTGTCTTCAATGTATTATCAATTGAGTCAAATGTTTGACCAACTGTTCCTCATGTTATTATCAATTGAATTAAATGTTTGACTACATTAATGTAACTTTTATAATAATTCCAGTTTCGTCCAAGAATTCGTCGCAGATCCTCTTGATGGTGTGACAGTCCTACTAGATCTACTTCGGGCTATACAACTAAGTCAGTCCAATGCGGGACAAGTACAAAATTGCTCCCCTGGAGGAACTACACCAAAACTATCACCTGCCCTTCAAAGACGAACCTTATTAGATGAATTGGCCTGCCTACAATGTTTGTATAATTGCTGCGTCCGATATTCCGAATCCGTCAGAAAGTTAACAGCATCCTCTGCTGGATTATTTACACTGGCAATATGTATCATGAGCAATGTTAATAAATCTCGGATTTTAGCTTTACAGGTAAGTGAAATCCAAATGATAGGGAATAATAAGAACACGGAATGATGAAGAAATTTTTACAAATGCAAACTATGTTATTTGTTATTGCTTAATTATGTTACATACAATTTCAAAAATTAATAAGCAATTGTCAGAAATCTGTAATTTGAATCAATATTCTGTTCAATTATGTAAAATTAAAGAGTGATATATTTTACTCAAGTTTCGAATCAGTCAAATTGAGTGGGATGCTTAAGTATATAACACATTTCCAAAAACTGTCTTTTAGTGTAATTCTTTTCATTGCAAAGAATTTTAACCTTCTTAAAGTTGACTATGAAATAACTTGTGCTAAAGTTCAAGAGTGTTTGGATAAGGTAATATTACTGCGGTGAGACGTTAATCTACCCTTAAGTGAACGGCCGGTCTTCCCGATGTAACAAATGTTACATTCTGTACACGGAATGTCGTAAATAACATTAATATGTTCAAGAGAGGACAAGGGATTCTGGGTTTTGGAAAGAGGTTCCTGACAGTCTTAGTATTTTTTATTGCTTTGACTGGTATATTTTGAAATAATTTAATACGATTTTCTGTAACTTGAGGAAAGTAAGGTAAGGATGAAAAATAAGATATTGACGAAGTCAACGGAGTCCAGTGTGTTGCAGAACTGTATTATCAACAGTAATATCCACTGTACGACTTAAAATTGACGTTAATTAGTCACAGTTGTTATTGGTAAATAATTCACTAAAGAACCGTAACTCATAAAAAGTACATTTTTTGTTAATTAAGGAAGGTGGATAGCAGTTTTCAACAAGAATACTTCTCAATAAAAAACGGGATTCCCTTCACATTTGTGTAAGCTAAAGCTAAGGGCTTGAATGAGGTTAATTTTATATTTAAATGAATGAAAAGAATGGTAGTTGAGAAACCTTTTGAAAGCCATTGGTTAAAGGTACCAAATAACTAAGGGTGCTAAATAAGGGTACCAAGGACTAAGGTGTTATCAACCCTCCTAAGAATACGCATAACCAAAAAGGGAATGCTATCAGTGATTGGATCTCTAAGTCACAAGTGAATTATAAGTGATGATTAAAACTGTTGAAGACTGACATGATGCCCGAGGTCGTGTCCAGTGGTAAAGCTAGAAGTGGGTCATCCACACAGCGCTTAATAGAAGGGATTTGAAAATCAAACAACCCTAAACAGTCAGTAATTAATTCATATAACACAAAATTCTCAAGGATAGGTGACATTGAGGAACCTACAAGAGTACAAATATAAGTTAATATACAGGGTGTCCCGAAAATATTGGTCATGAATTATACCACAGATTCTGGGGTCAAAAATAGGTTGATTGAACCTCACTTACCTATATACAATAGTGCACACAAAAAAAGTTATAGTTCTTTGAAGTTAAAAAATGAAAATCGATTTTTTTTCATATATCGAAAACTCTTAAAGGGGTGATACACACGCGAGTAAGTACGCGAACTTATGGCTCGCGACCTTTTTCGCGCGTGTATCACCGTAAGTACGCGTACTTTAAGTCCGCCGAGTAAGTACGCCGTCGATCCAACAAGTTTGAAATCTTACTCGTAACCCGTACGTGTATCACTGCCACGAGCCACGAGCCTCGAGCCATCATGTTATTGCGTTTAAAGTTACACTTATATTTTCACTAATTAAGCAAATTGCCTAGAAATAATTCAATCGTTTATTGTTGAAAGGAGACAAGTTACATTTTATAAGTTTTGAGAAAACCGTAAAACACTATTTTAAGCTATACTAAATTATTTTGATTATTTGTTTTTGAGTAAACCTAATTATTTATAGGCTGTTTTATCCTCCTGAGGAAGGTATTACCAACTTATCTATGATATTTTGTTTGTTTATGCCTACCTTGTATTAAATTAAAATAGATCAAAAACAAGTGCTATACTTCACATCATGATTTTGACAGCTTACCACTTTTACAAAAAAATAAAATTATTCTTCTATTTAACAAAACCTGATCAAAAAAATAATCAAACTCTACTAAAAAACATAAGATTTCAGCAAAATTAGGTACACAGAGAATAAAAAATTTAACCACGAGGACAGTTTCTAAATTTTTTGCTACCGACGGCGACCGCGATCTTTAAAATCGCGTACTTTAAGTCTGCCGTGTATCACCGACGGCGAGCCGAGTAAGTCCGCGATCTTTAAACCCGCGTACTTAAAGATTGCGTGTGTATACGCGCTTTAGAGATTTTTTATTGAAAATGGACATGTGGCATTTTTATGGCAGTAACATCTTTTAAAAAAATTAAAGTGAAATTTGTGCACCCCATAAAAATTTTATAGGGTTTTTGTTCCCTTAAACCCCCCCCCACAAACTTTTGTGTACGTTCCAATTAAACTATTATTGTGGCACAATTAGTTAAACACACTGTTTTTAAAACTTTTTTGCTTCTTAGTACTTTTTCCATAAGACAGTGTTTATCAAGATATTTTGAATATTTGTCGAATCCACCACATATGTGTATATGGTTAAGTTCGATAAAGACACCTGACTGTAGAAAAATTTATATATCGGTAAATAATAACACATTTGGTCCAAGAGTAGCGATGGGTGGTTTACCTCAAGGAGGAATATTAAGCCCTTTGTTATATTTAATTTACACTTCTGATATAGAAAAAAATTTAAACTCAACAAAAATTTTACAATTTGCAGATGATATAGTTATTTATCAAGAAAACATTAAAATAGAAAATGCAGTCAAATCCATTGAAGAAGGAGACAAACATATTAAAATATGGAGTGAATTACATGGACTAAATATATCTGATTCCAAAACCAAATTATGTATTTTTACAAGAAAACGAAAAGAAATAACCAATCACATCTTAATAAACAATATATCCTATCCTGTACAAAGTTATGTTAAATATTTGGGTATTACTCTGGATAGACAGCTTCTCTGGAAAGAACATATAGACAATATAGTTAAAAAAACAGAAAAAGGAATAAACCTTCTTCGATTCGTATCACACTTACGTTGGGGAGCAGATCCAAATATTTCTTTGTTGTTATTTAAAAATAATATAAGAGCTATATTCGACTACGGATCAATATTATACAGTGACGCATCACAGTGTCATTTAAATAAAATAGACAAAATCATTAATAAATCCCTTAGATTGTGTATAGGAGCCCTAAGAAGTACACCGATAAATAATCTACAAGTTGAATGCTGTGAAATGCCGATGGATATAAGACGAAAAAAACTTGGCATCAACCTTTTAGTTAGATTGTATGAAAAAAAGGCAAGTTTAATTTCCAAAATACATCAACTGTTTTTAGCAGACTTGACAGAAAAATATTGGATAAAAAAGAAAACTCTAAATATGGTAGATTTATATTCAAAAATGACAATATATGATAAACAACTTTATAAATATGACATAAACCCAAATTATAATATTGACTTTAATAGTATGGAACAAGTTCAGGTATACTTTTTAAGGGACTATAGCAAGTTGCCTATATCTTTAAGAAAATTAGTGTTTATCTCCGACAGTTCACAAATGTTCAAAGATTATTGTATGTTATATACAGATGCATCAAAAAATATTGAAGGTGTGGGATGTGCCTATTGGGATAGCAGTAATAAAATTAGTAAAATGTTTAAACTAAATTCTATTATGAGTATATACACAGCTGAATTAATAGCGATAATGGAAGCACTAAAATATTTATCTAATATAAATCATTCAAAGTTTATAATTTTTAGTGACAGTAAAAGTTCTCTTAGTAAAATTAGTGCTATAAATCCTAAATCAAAAGTGAACTACATTGAATTATATATCATAAATAAAATTAAAGAACTTCAGCAACAAGGAAAGTCTGTTAAGTTGGCATGGGTTAAAAGCCACTGTGGAATAACTGGAAATGAAATGGTAGATGAATTGGCTAAAAACGCGGTGACACAAGGAGTATTAACCCATTATCTTTGTACGCCAAAAGATATTGAATCAAATTTATTCAAAGAGATTAAGAAAGAATGGAAAGAAAGGTATATTGATGAAAACGTAAATACAGGAAACCACTACAGATCAATCAGAAACTATATAACGGATAAACCTTGGTTTTCTAAAATGGAGTCGACAAAAGATATGATAAGAACCATATGCAGAATGAGATTTGACCACTGTCTTACTCCATCATATTTATTTAAAATTAATATAGCTGATAGTCCACAATGTATTTGTGGACAGTTGGGCAATCTACAACACAAAATTTTGACCTGTTCTCTTATCTCTAATAAAGTTAATATGTTTTTAAATTCACTGTATTCTTTGACTGATGTCCACCATCCCATTAATTTAAATTATTTATTAACATTAGAAAATAATGAGTTGGTATACCGACTATTGTATAAACATATTTTAGATATTAAGCTTAAATTGTAATTGTAAAATATAGAGTAAGTATTTCTTGTAAATTGTTATATGTTAAAAGAAAAAGAAAAGAAAAGAAAAGAAAAAAAAAAAAAAGAAAAGAAATATAAAAAAAATAATAAAATAAAAATAAAAAAAAAATAAAAAAAAATAAAAAAAAAAAATAAAAAAAAATAAAAAAAAATAATAAAAAAAAAAGAAAGAAAAAATATAAAAAAGATATATAAAAAAAAATAGAAAAAAAAAATATAATAATTAAAAAAAATATAAAAAAAAAATATGTAGATAAAAATGAATGACGAACTTGGACAGTCCATAGTAAAATAGCTTTCGAATGAAGTAGAGGGCTAAAGAAGAATGTTGCAGTTTTTGCTGTGGAACTCTGAGAACATCATTTGGAAAAAAATTAATAAAAATATATATATATATAAAAAATTATTAAAAAAAAATACAAAAATAATTATTTATTAGTAGAATTGTTTGTTATATTAGTATTAGTTTTAGGATAAGATACGAAAAAATGACTAATAAAATAAAAAATAGTAAAATTGGCGAATGGATTTAGTGTCCGCAGTCATATAAACCCAAACAAACAACAACAACAACTAATGGTACCACAATAATAGTTTAATTGGAACGTACACAAACATTTGGGGGGTTTAAAGGAACAAAACCCCCATACAATTTTTATGTAAATATATTAAAAAAGAAGCCACATCTCGATAAAAACTTTTTATTGTTAAAATATTGACAATTAAATTTTCCAAAATTTTCCTTGAATATTTTACAAGACACTCATCGAGTAAATGTAAAGTATGGAATTGATTAATATGTAGGTACAGGCATACAAATGAAGAATGAAACCTTATGCTAATATGGATGTAATAGATATTCATGAATGTAATAAATATCCAGACGAAAGTAATAATTGGTGGTTTTATACGATATACGATGTTCCATCAAATAATTAAGTACCGATAATACACGTGGTATACTCGGTGAGCGTGAAGTGGTTGATGAGGTTGATGAGTGGGTTTCTAAACAATTGATACTGTGGTCGGCGTTAACAAGTCGCGCTTAGTGACTTCATAGCATTGGTGAAGAGCCATTTGCTTCGGTCGCAGTCGCAGGGATGCTAATTAGTAACGGTAAATGAAAATGGAAAGTGAGCTAAGAAGAAATAACACTTAAGTAATATTAAAAATTTAAATAGTATAAGATGTAATATCTCAGTTAATTAATCTCATAATATAGAAACATCAGTTTGTTAAACCATTTATTGAAAATTTTTCTGGAGGTAATACATGGTAATATCTACAATAAATGCGAGGAATACCTAAGTGACACACAGTTTGGTTTCCGTAGCGGGTTTGGAACGAGAGAGGCATTGTTTGGGATAAACGTACTTGCTCAAAGATGTCGTGATATATCTGTAGACATATACTGTTGTTTTATTGACTTCCAAAAGACATTTGAACGTGTTAAGCACTCTATATTGATCGAAGTTCAAGACATTGTCTTGGACGGCAGAGATGTTCGAATAATTACAAAATATTGGAATCAAACAACATTAGTTTTAGTAGACGGTGTGGAATCACAGGCTTTTAATATTAAAAGAGATATACGACAGGGATACCTCTGGTCGCTCCTACTTTTCAACGCTTACCCCGAAAGAATTTTCAGAAAAGCTCTTTCTGAAAAACAAGAAGGAATAATTATTGTGAACGGTGAAGTCATCAATAATTTGCGATATGCAGACGATACTAGTACTTCTAGCTTCTAGTCCAGAAGATCTGCAAACACTACTTCATAGCGTCGGTCGTTGAGAGTTGTAGGGAGGCAGGTCTGCACCTCAACATACGGAAAACCAAAATACTCTTAATAAGTAATCAACAGAATATAAAACCGTCTATATAATAATATGTAAATAATACCAAACTTGAGCAAGTTGATAAAATCGTTTACCTTGGACAGCAATTAAATTATAACGCAGAAAGTCACGGCGAAATTAGATCTAGGATAGAGCTGGTCAGATCCGCTTTTAGAAAGATGTCCAAGGTGTTATGTAACAGAGACATAAAATTGGCATTGAGGATCCACCTACTTCGCTGCTACGTGTTCTCGGTCTTATTTTATGTTGTCGAGTCCTGAACTGTGAATAAAATCGATCTAAATCGCCTTGAGGCTTTCGAAATGTGGTGCTATAGAAGAATTTTAAAATCTTCTTGGGCGAAGAAGATTCGAAACCCCACAATACTAGAACGTCTCAGCAAGACTACTGAGGTTATAAAAAGCATCAAGCAGACAAAGTTAGAGTATTTTGGACATGTAATGAGAGGTCCGAAATATAGGTTGCTACAAAATAACATGCAAGGAAAAATAGCAGACAAACGCAGTCCAAGACGAAGAAGCACCTCATGGTTGAAGAACTTGTGAGATTGGTATTGTGTTGATACAAGCATGTTAGTTAGGGTGGCAGTGAATAAAATTAAGATAGCTATGATGTTAACCAACATTCTGAACATACATCAAGAAAAAAAAGCATGCATCTAAGGAAGAAAAGGAAGACTAGAAAGAAAAGGAAGGATATCATCGACGTCCACGTCATGACGTTTGAAAGAGCGCCTACCAACTATATGATGTGAGAACTTACAGGAAGAATAAAACGATAACGGGCTGAGACTTTGTAATAAACTTTGCATACACCAAAAACAGAAAGTACCGAGAATAAAGATTTCCCCATACACAAAGAGACATGGAAATTCCCTGATAACGAAACCGTTAACCAGATAGATCACATTCTGATAGGTGCAAGACATTCTTCCGAAATCATGTACATCAGAAGCCACCGAGGTCCAAACATAGATATTGATGCATTTCTTGCCCTTCCTAATCTTGCTAATGGTAGATTTTTGATATTAGGTCTGGATCCCGCGTATAAAAAAAAGTTGATTAATAGCAAGCTGAAAATTTGTTAATAGCTTAAGGGTGTCTAGTCGGACAAACTTTGATATATGGAAACACTGGAACAGGGGAAGTTTTAATTGTGGAACAGGTTAAAAATTTGGACGGTCATACTATGAAAACGTCACATGTATTTTGTCCGACAGAACTTCCAATTGATTTGTTACCCTTTCATAAAACTCTAATGCAATAATCACACTCCTATTTATCACCAAATTGGCATTTTAATGAGTGGAACACGTAGAACAGGTCAAATGACAGGAATTATGACAGGTGATAAATAGCAGTCAGTAATAAATAGATTTTTGCATGAGAGTTTAATGAAAGGGTAACAAATCAGTTGGAAGTTCTGTCGGACAAAATACATGTGACGTTTTCGTGGCCTGACCGTTCCAAATTTTTAACCTGTTCCACAATTAAAACATCCCCTGTTTCAGTGTTTCCATACATCAAAGTTTGTCCGACTAGACACCCTTAAGCTATTAACAAATATTCAGCTTGCTATTAATAAACTTTTTTTTCATACGCGGGATCCAGACCTATATATTCATATTCTATATTTATATCCATATGTATATTCTTGATAAGTTGGTACCCAAAGATAGACACCTATGTGCACTACAATAAAGGCAATGACATAATAAAAAATCAGAATAAAACTGTATTAGCTTTAAACTTCATAATTTCTTTCATATGTTAATTAAATTAAGGTGGTGTTTTCACTTTTACTGCAATTAAAAACCAAGATTTTATTACCAAGAGTGCAATGCACTAACAAAGTAGAAAAACATAAATTATTTAAATTGCCATGAAACAAGTTTATTAGTTGTTATTTACTGGTGCAAGTTGGCGTGCGCCTATAATGATTTTCTTTATCAGATGATTCAACTGGCTGCCTTTTAAAAAATACAATGAATTCTTTAACCATTTTATTACATTATGCAACTTGTTGATTCTATAATGAGAAATGTTTCGATACATTTTCTTTCTTAAGGGGATGGGTACGTATTTTCGGCTGCAATGCTATTCGAATGGGGATTCATTTTTTTCGAATCCTGAGAAAACTAATAAGTATTTTTGAAAAATTTAAACGCAGAATGAAAGACTACGTTATTAGCGAGGGCCAAAAGTCCCTGAGAACTTCTATAATGTTTATTTTAATAAGTTACAGGGGTGAAAAACTAAGAGAAAATTTAGTGTGATTTTTAATTTCAAATATCGCGTTCAAAATAAACTTTTTATTTATTCTAAGGGACTTTCTACCCTCGGTACTAATTTAATCTCTCATTCTGCGTTTAAATTTTTCAAAAATATTTATTGGTTTTTTCAGGATTCGAAAAAAATGAACACAATGTCCGTGGTAATATTTTCCAAATCAATCTTTGTCTTACAACGCACTCAGTCGAATAGGGCTTTTCATTCACAGTCATTTGTTTCGAGCTTCTATCATGTGTCACATAATATTCATATATCTACGTCATATGTTATTGGCATATACCAATGACACAAACCAAAGACGTATGACGTAGATATATTAATATTATGTGACACATGACAGAAGCTCGAAACAAATGACAATCGATGAAAAGCCCTCTAGAATATTGTCGCATATTGTCAGTCAGACAGTGAAAATCAGTGACAATTTTAAATATTTGACATGACATCGGGAATATTTTGAGTTGTTGATTAAATAATATTCATATATAGTGTATTTGATAAATAATTGATTTAAGACGTGAACTTAATAAAAAGTGATTTATTGTGTATTATTTGTGGAAGATCCAAGCAGAGAATACATCAGGATAATATATTCTGTGATCCAGTATTTTGTTGTTAAAGATGTTCAAAATTGTAAGCGTTCCATAGTAACAATATATTATTAAAAAAATCACTTAAACATTTTTTCTCTTTTCTCTATTGAATAAATTATTACAATCACTGAATACATAGTTAGTGAAAAAATTATCACATTGATTAACTGAATTAATAATTTGCAATTATACAAATAACAGTTATCCAAGAACATTCAAAAGCCATCTCTTTAAAGTTAATCATGACATTGTCAAGTAGAATGAAGTAGAATGACATTCTAGTAATTTTTACATATCCATACCAGTGAGAATTTTACTACACGTAATTTGCCGTGTAAAGACAGAAAAATTAGCGATAGCCGTAAAATATTGGCGAATTATATGTACCGATGGCCTTAAAAAGCGAACATTTGTATTTAAGTTGATGGATTCCAGCGCTTTTCATATTCTTTTTGTGGTGCTGTTACCTTTAGTGGAGGTTAGCGACTACACAGGCAAATATGTCTTTGTCCAATGCGGATCTAAACAAGGATGTTGAATTGAGGTTCAGTCTCTAATACTTTTAAGTAATGAAATCTGGCGCCTACCGGGACCCCGATTTCCTTTAATCTTTCCCTGGATGATCAATTGCGCAAGGCGGAATTTTTAGTTTCTCATTATGTGCTCCAGGTAGCTAACTTCTCTAACTTTTCTATCTTTGATGACTTTTAGCACCTCCCTATCTGGTCCTATTCTCCTCAGGACATTTTCGTTGGTGGTGTGGGTTTTCCAAGGTATTTTCAAGATCCTTCTATAAAGCCAGAGTTCAAATGCTTCTAACATGTTCATCAGCGTTATGTTGAGCGTCTAAGCATCCGTTCCATGCAATACTGTATTGACCATACATTGCAATGCAGAAAACGATATCTAAGATTGATATTAATGCTACTATGACATACACTATGCTACACAATAAGATTTTCAGTTTGATAAAACCTTGTCGGGCTAACTCTATTCTCCCTCTTACTTCTTGTTTATAATCAAGTTGATTGCTGAACCAGCAGCTAAGAAATTTGTATTGGTTTACGTATTCAAACTGTTGGTGGTTTATATGTATTGAAAGGGGTAAATTTTAAAGGGGAATCTTCATCCCCATTTTTTTAAAACTCTCAGCGACTTTACTTAAGAGTATCTAAAGGCTATGGTCAGAATGAGTCATTAAAACAGTGTCATCTGCATAGCGGATGCCATTTCCTCTATGTCCGTTTATCCTGATACCTTCTGAAGAGTTCGATAAAGCGTTCGCAAATATTACCTCCAAGCAGACGTTAAACAGTGTCGGTGATAGCACACAACGCTTTCTGATACCTCGTTGTATTTTAATTGGTCTTGACATGTTATCATTGGTCCTTATGGTTGCTGTCTAATTCCAATAGCTTCTATAATTTGAGAATCTTTTTTTCCATAATTTTCTAAAAAAGGAGACAATTTCTTCTTTAGCATATTGTTTCTCTATGATTGCCATACTAGCCAATGCACTTTGATTCAGTTCAGTCTTCTCACAAGTCTATCTGAAGACAGGTAGACTCTGAAACCGTCTCTATATACCTACTTATTTTGTATTTGTAAATATTTGCTTATTTTCTGTAAAATATAAATTAATTTTAATAATCCAAACTTAACTTTTTAATAATTTTGATATTTTTCAGTTACTCAGTAAAGCTTGCGAACCTCCATCAAGTTGTCATTCTGCTGTATCTGAAGCCATGTCAACTCTTCGATTAAGATTTGGTGAACCTGTCCGGTTCAGATTTCTGGTTGGGATGTTGAGCTCAGCTGGAAGCCACATAGAGCTGCTAACATCAGGGCTGAAGTTTATAAATTCGTTTTTAAACACAGCTGAGTCAGTTCAGAAAAGAGTTTATCTACAAGCAGAACTGGAGCAGGCTGGATTCGATTTGGCCATGATTAAGAAGGTAAAATAATAACTATTTTTTGGTCCATTTCTTGATCTGGAGTTTGTATACTATTTTTTGTTTAGTTTTCATTCGCAGTCCGGCTGTCAGAGACTTAATCTCTAAATACGCCTCGAACAAGCTAAATGTTGCTAGGATGTCGATTTTGGAACCCCAAAAAAGATATAAAAAAGTTTGAAACTTCTACCATCGGGCTTCCCCCTAGAATCTGCCTAGTGGAAGGGGGGGCGGCGAAAACACTAACGTTTCAAGTGTTGTTTATGAAGTAACGATTCATTCTACAAAAAAAGTGCTAATAACCATTGTTGTCCAAAAATATATCAGCTACCTACCTTGCTTGCAAAAATTTTTTAGGGCGTACTGATTCTGGTAAATTGATGTTTTCAAATTGATGCCCCCCCTCCACGAGGAAGTAGTGAGATAAGTATCAAGTATCTCACGAAAGAATAGTGTTACAAAATCTTAGAATCCTTTAAATTATTAATAACAAAATAAATGAGTACTATATTTGATTTATAGATATTACAAAGAAAAAAATAAAACATTTTGTTGGATTTGTCTACTTTAGAATTAGAGCAGAACGGTATTACTATGGCACTTGATGACATGGTGGTTTTCTGCTACCTAAGCAATAATGCACTTATTATACAGGGTGTCCCGAAAAGATTGGTCATAAATTATACCACATATTCTGGAGTCAAAAATAGTTCGATTGAACCTAACTTACCTTAGCACAAATGTGCTCATAAAAAAAGTTACAGCGCTTTGAAGTTACAAAATGAAAATCGATTTTTTTCAATTTATCGAAAACTATTAAATATTTTTAATTGAAAATGGACATGTCATCATTCTTATGGCAGGATGATCTTAAAACAAAATTATAGTGAGGTTTGTCCACCCCATAATAATTTTATGGGGGGTTTGATCCTTTAAACCCCCCAAACTTTTGTGTGCGTTCCAATTAATTCATTATTGTGGTACCATTAGTTAAACACAACGTTTTTCAAACTTTTTTGCCTCTTAGTATTTTTTCGATAAGCGAGTTTTTATCGAGATACTGCTTCTTTTTTAATATATTTACATAAAAATTTTATGGGAGTTTTGTTCCTTTAAACTAGGGATGGCGGTTTTGTTGTAAACAAGTTACATTTACAATACACTTTAGTTTGCGATACTCCATTCGACTCGATATTAATATGATCAAAATTAGTACTATCGAAAGAATATGTATTACTTTTAACACGTTTGTATATTTGTAGAATAGGTACATTTTAACTTATTTAATACTTCCTGTATGAGTGTATCGTTTTGAAAACGTAGCGAAATTCTTGGAGAATCGTATTCGTAATCAGTAATTCGATATTCATAGTCAGAGCGTTATTTTTGGTAATCAGAAAAAGTCATTCACCCACTTTCAATGTCAAGAGTTAAGTGTAAAAAATAGATGATATTTGCGTCTAATTCAACCAGATCACTTCTTATGTAAATATTATGATTACAAATACCTTTTCAATTAAATATTATAATAAAACTTAATAATTGTTTCTGGCTGATGTGAGATTGCACTTTCAGTTTGCTTCTGTATTTTATAAAATAAAATAAAATTTGAATTATGGTTTTGTTTGGAATAATTACTTGAAAATAATAATTATGATTGGGATCCAAAATAATACCTTACCTAATCCTAATCACCATAAAACCTAATAACCGATTTTTACTTTAAAAAGAAAAAACCGGTTATAACCGGAACAAAAAAACAACCGGTAAAACCGGTTATTGCGAAGTAAAAAAACCGGTTTTAGGTTTAAACCGGTAGGCTTTTCCCATCCCTACTTTAAACCCCCCAAATGTTTGTGTACGTTAAACTATTATTGTGTTACCATTAGTTAAACACAGTGTTTTTAAAACTTTTTTGCCTCTTAGTCTTTTTTTTTGATAAGTCACCTTTTATCGAGATGTGGCTTCTTTTTCAAAATATACGTAAAAATGTAAATTATAAATACATTTTTAGATTACTAACAGGTCTCTATAATCGTACTTAACCATATACAAATATGTGGTGGATTCGATAAGTATTCAAAATATCTCAATAAACACTGGCTTATCGAAAAAGTCCTAAGAGGCAAAAATGTTTTAAAAACAGTGTGTTTAACTAATGGTGCCACACTAATAATTAAATTGGAACGTACACAAAAGTTTAGGGGGGTTTAAGGGAACAAAACCCCCATAAATTTTTTATGGGGTACACAAATTTCACTTTAATTTTTATTTAAGATTCTGCTGCCATAAGAATGCCACATGTCCATTTTTAATGAAAAATCTCTATGAGTTCTCGATATATGAAAAAAAATTGATTTTCATTTTGTAACTTCAAAGGGCTGTAACTTTTTTGTGTGCACTATTGTACATAGGTAAGTGAGGTTCAATCAATCTATTTTTGACCGCATAATCTGTGGTATAATTTATGACCAATCTTTTCGGGACACCCTGTATAATTAAACTTCATCCAGTGAGTGTGTGTGTGTATGTCATAATCATTTTTTGTTATAAATAAATCCACGCGGAATAGTCTGCCAATAATAATTAGAATTTGATACCCGAAATTTGAGCGATGAGCTCTCTTGAAGATATTATTATAAAACGGTACTCTCTCAGCTAAGTACTAACCAGTATACTTAATACCAATACCAAATAAATAGTGTGTTCTTGAACTAATTACCCCTCTCCAAGGGCTCCATCCACCCTTATTATATTATAAGGGAGTTTTATGGGAGGAGCGGGAGTAAAAGTGGTAAACTTTTTTGCAACGTTTTTGAGGGCCTAAAATTGGTAACATTTAGCTAGTTCGTATGACTTTTAGAGGTTCAGTGGTATTTTCGGCTGTCTCTGTCGATTGTAATATTGGAACTTTTTATTTTCAGAACATTGGCGTGAATGTCAACGCATGTGAGACTCTTTTTGATGAAATGGATGTCTTTGAGAAGCACTTTGTCGATATTGAAAACCTTACAATACGAACAGAAAGTGCAGAAAAAGAAAATGATAATCTACGCGACAGGCTAGCCGATTTGGAACAGAAAATTCAGGTATAGGTATTTAGGTTTATATATTTAGTACTTATAGATGTCTCGTTCCTTCGCTCTATAGTTTTATCCGACATTTTCATTGTATAAGACATTAACCTTATGTTAACCTCTATAGTTCTTATAATCATGAATAACCCCTTTAGCTTAATATAATGATACCATCACACTATCTCTCCATCCATTGGAGATCCTTTCTTATTTATATATCCTACTCACCATTTGCTACAAAAGGTCAACCCCTTTATCTCCTACAGCCCTCCAAACCTCCACAACCTCCACAGGTCAGTCCTACTGCCTTACCGTTCTTCGTTCTAGTCATCCCCAGTATTACATTCTTATGTGGAATCCCGCATCCTCTGTCTCTTCTCTGGTTGGTCTTGACAACTTTGCTGTTGGTTCCCTACCCGTCATTTATTGTATATTTTTCCTCAAACTCTTCTTTCTAGCATTCTATTCTTAAGAACTTTTGCCATATATTTATCCTTTAATTTCCACAGCTTTTCTTTCTGGTGGTGGAAATTAAAGGACAAATATCAAGTAATAATAATATAAATGAAAAAAATGGTAATGAATCATAATGCAAAAATTCTATTATTAGAATGTTTTATGTTTAAGGTTTTACAAGAAGAAAAGGGTATTTTAATTTCAATGGATCAATGTTTAAGAGACAAATGTAGTGAACTCCGAGAAGAAGTCCAATCTTTAAAATCCGCTCAATCCGTAGATGCATCATCCAGGTTATCAAAGAATCCAGGTATCTCCAACAGTATATTCATAAAACAATGTCATAATCTATACCTTGTTGTCTCGTTTTTATAACAATAATATATTTTCGAAAAATTGATACCTACTAATTTTGCAGAATCTACACCTGAAGATGAAGGTATATCATCTTCTGAAAGAACTCCCAGCCCAGAAGCAGAAATCCAACCCACTTCCACAGTATACGAAATATATACAGCTCCAGAAGAACCGCTAGGTAACGAATCCGAAGAAGAAACTACAATAGAAGATGTGATACAAGAACTTCAGGATATAATCAGCAACGAAGAAACTCAAGATTACAACAGGGAAAACCTAAAACTTAATAACGAAAGAAGACGAGTAGAAGAATCTCAGATAGCGGGAAAATTTAAGATTCATTTGGACATTGACGATTACGCACTTCAGAGTGATTATGAGATAATTCCTTCAAATCTACAACCTGAACCTCCAAGGAAATCTAGGAGTCTTATACATCTATTCATGCCCACTGCTGACTATGATTATCATTCAAAGGAATTGTTTTTTGAAACAGAGAGTCTAACAACAGACAGTTCGTTCTCTTTGGTAGATGTGTCTAAGTATTGTCCTCCTCTATTCGAGAACAAGACAGAATCCAAGCCCATAGAACCAACGTCCATAAAGAATGTATCGCACAACAAAAATTCTAAGGTAACAGTAATATTAATAATATATTTTCACTTCGAGCCAAGCAGGTTCATGACTTGGTTTACAATCTTCCTCCATTGCTGTTTGTTTTTAGCTTTTCCTTTAAAATTGCTTTGATTGATATCCTTCAGGTCGTCATTAATTTTGTGACTCCCTCTGATCCTAGGTCTTCTTTTCTCTTTTTACTACCTATTGCAGCGCTTAACAAGATATTTGGCATGCTAGCTTGGGTCTTTCTTTGGACATGCCCTAACCATCTAAGTCTTTATGCTCTTAAGTAGCTTTAGGTATTCCTATCCTGTGTTTTATTTATGTTTGAATATAGTTGGTCCCTTGTGACAGTTACCAAATATATAATTTTGTGAACTTTTTCAACCTGGACTCTATTTAATTGAAGCACTAAACACTAAAAATTTGTTTATGTTTGAATTTGGAGTCCTTCAATATCTTCTGACAGAATTACTGTATCATCCGCGTATCTAGTTACATTAAGTAGATCCCCGTTGCGTTTTATTCTTTATTATTGACCAGGACTAATCTGTAAAAAAACGTGTATTTTTGGATGTGGGAGGTGGCATTCGGATTTTTACAGATAAAGTTAGGTGACAACTTCAATAATTATAATTTACTTATGCTCCTTCTCAAATATGCCCGAAACATTAATAAAAAAATTAAAATATTTAAAAATTTCGAAAAACATCGATTTTTTTCTGCTTTCTTTGCTTATCACTTTAAAACGCTTCGTTTTGGAACAAAGTCGTAGAGAAATAAAATGAAGATAATTGAATTTTGTATGATTACATAATATACGACTGGTCAAAAATGTCTTAAGGTTTTTATTACGTTTTCTGCAATATAGCAATAAATACAAAATAAGGGAGCAAAATACGCCTGTTGTTATTCAATGTTTCTTAACCACTTTGGTGGTACTTAGAACCTTAGTAATTAGCTTAGAAAATTCTTATAACTTACTTAAATGATCTACCAAATTTCATTAAAATCGACCTAATAGATTTTGCATAATAAATTTTCAATGTAAATGTTCTTAAAAAAGTTCAAATTTTTTAAAATCTTTCTGAACAAAAAGTAGACTATTTAGAAGTTGGCTAACTTTTTTAATATAAAGAGGTGCTCTACTTATCTAATACACTTTACAGAATTAAAATCGGATTATTTAAGGGGCCTCAGCAATGTTTTAAAATTATAAACAATTTTTTGGCTTATAAACAAATAGCTTTGTTTAATAATAAAAAAATTAATTTTTAGCAATGCAAATAATTAAAAGCGGTATAATTTGACTTAAAATTTCAAATGCTGTCAGAAGAATTGCTATTTTATTTTTTAATCAAAATTTATTCTCGTTCAAAAATTGCAATTTTTCGACTTTTTGAAAGTTTCACCGTGTTTATCTCGAAAACTATGCATCCTACGAAAAAACTTGTAAGAACATTTTTTTCTTAGAATTACTCAAGAAATACAAAAAATGTTTTATTTTGCGAAAAATAGATGTTATGTAATTTCTCAAGTTATTTGTTTATAACAATCTTATCGACATCCGGATCAACTGTTACCCAAAAAATTCGCGTTCTACGGGTCAAAAGACATAAAAAAAACTTGGGTAAGTCCATCTAAATAAAGGAGCCCGTAGCACCCCTCCTGGACACAGCACTAATTTGTTCATAAAGCAAAAAATTGTTTATAACTTTAAAACATTACTGAGGCTGCTTAAATAATCCGATTTCGATTCTGCAAAGTGCATTAGATAGGCGGAGTGTTTCTTTATATGTAAAAAAATTGACAAATCTTTGTATGTTCTAGTTTTTGTTGTGCAAGATTTTAAAAATTTTTAAATTTTTAAAAAATGTTTAGATTGCAAAATTATTATGCAAAATCTAGTCTATTTTGCCCCATTGTTTTATATTTATTGCTATTTTGCAGCAAGGGTGTTAAATTAAGATATTTTTAACCAATCGTAGCTGATAGATAATTTAATTATCTTTGTTTTATTCTTATACGACTTTGTTCTAAATGAATCGTTTTAAAGTTATAAGCAAAGAAAGTAGAAAAAAAACGAAATTTTTTGAAATTTTTATTTTTTACTTCTTTTAATAATGTTCCGGGCATATTTGAAAAGAATCATAAATCAATTATTATTAACGAAGTTATCACCTAACTTTATCAGCAAAAATCCGAATGTCACCTCTCACATCCACCTAAAAACAGATCCTTCCTTGTCTATAAGTGCTTTTTTAAATAAGTGGTCCGGGTAAACCTTGAACACTGTTGGGGACAAAATGCAACCTTGTCCGACTCCTCGTTATATGGAGATTTCGTAGGTGTAGTTACGACAGCACTTTGATTCCTTTGTCATCTATTTCTATATTTCTTTAGAATCTGCAATACTTTTATATACCGTACTTCATCAAATACCTTTTCAAAGCTTACGAAGCATGCAAATACATCTTTTCTTTTTGGTATTTTTGTAATAGGATATTTAGGGTAAAAAGTATCTCCCTAGTTCCTTCAGCATTTCTAAAATCAAATTGGGTACCTTCGAGATCATCGTTTTGCGCGTAATTCTGTTCTGAAGTCATCATCATCATGCAACCTCTTCGGTCCACTGCTGGACATAGGTCTCTCCCATTTTTCGCCACTCTCCACGGTTCTGTGCGTCTTGTTGCCATTTCTTGGACATTCGGTTAATGTCGTCCATCCAGCGTGTTGGTGGTCATCCTCTGCTGCGTTTGTCTTCTCTTGGGCGCCAGCCAATTAGTTTTCTGGTCCATCTTGAGTCTTTCAGTCTCGCTATGTGACCTGTCCAATTCCATTTCAGCTTGGCTATACGTTCGACGACATCAGTGACGCCTGTTCTTTTCCTCAGGTCTTGGTTCCTTATTTTGTATTTTTTTGTCACGCCGAGAATCGATTTTTCCATGCGCCTTTGCGCCACTCGCATTTTTAGTGCTGTTGTTTTTGTGAGCGTGAGGTTTTCTGCTCCATATGTCATAATAGGAAGACCGCATTGGTCAAATGTCTTCCGTTTCATGGTTATTGGGATGTTGCTCTTAAAGATGTCTCTTAGTGAACCATATGCCGCCCAAGCAAGTATTATTCGCCGTTGAAATTCGCAAAAATCGAAATTTTTCTGCGAATTTCAACGAATTTCTGTTTTGAAGTATTCTTAAGAAAATTATAAGAGTGTGGCTCATTAGGATAATTAATCGATATTCTGAGCAATTAAGGTATTGGGACAAAGATGGACTTGAGCCAGTCTGTGGGAATCACTCCATTGTTATTTTAATGAAGGTTATAATAATAATTTCAAATTACAATATTTTTGTTGCAGGTGACCGTAAAGCGATCAGAATCTTTTAGACAGCTACCAAAGACAACACCCAACGTTGAACAAAATATTTATTCTGAAAGATATCAATTCAACATTCCTCCTGAAGTATCTACATTCAAAAGAAATCTACAGAAAAACAAGAAACACAACTTATCCAATAAGTGCATGAGCTTAGATAGAGTTGACAACAGTATAGATGTGTCAAATGGTGTCGTTTTAAACAAAGTAAAAACCATTGCCTCAAGATCAAAAAGTGATTCTGAAAACATACTCACAACTACTAACAAAAGTATAACAAATGTATATATAAACCAGGATAAAGACATCAAGTATAAGTTGGGATCATATTCAGAAGAAAAGCACAGAATGTTTTTGCCGTCATACTCAGAAGAAAATGAAGTGTTGTATTATTTTCCTCGAATCCAAGAAAGGAAACCAAGTAATTCTTCGAGTTTTCTTCTGAATCGAGGATTTAGCAACGCTGGTCTGTATTCTGGCCAAACATTTGAGACACATCACTATTTTAATCGAAGTAGGGAGGTTATAGGGAGCGATTGCAGGAGTTCTGGAAAATTAACAGATTTTCCCTCAGGATTATATTAAAAATAGATTTAGTTGTACTGTAAATAGTATTTTGTTTGACATAATTATAATGTATAAACATGCTGCTCAATAAATTTTGCAGTTCGATAAGAAAACCACAATTTTATGGTTTCAAAAACCTTTATTATTCAGTATAATTTCCCTGCACATCAATACACTTGTTCCTACGAGATTCCAATTATAAATTCCATCTCTAGTGAGAATCTGTTATGTACCTACTCATCATTTGATAAATAACCCTTTCCACGCATGAATTTTTTTTGGTATTAAAACAGATGGAAGTCGCTAGGGCATAAATCTGATGAATGCGGTGGATCTTCCAACAAGCGTCGAACTTTAATTCATTGGTTCTAGCCATTGTTAGAATGCTCATATAACACAGTGCATTGTCCCGACGAAAAATATTTTTTCTCTTCTGCAAACCGGGTCTTTTTCACGAATTTTTTCTTGCAGCTGATCTAAACAGTTACGATAATATCCAGAATTTATTTTTTTGCCAGTTTGTAAGTAATCTACAAAAAAAATTGCTCTAGCATTTCAAAAGACTGATGTTACTACCTCGTTGGCTGATTTCTGGACACGAACTCGTTTTGAAGCCGAAGAACTAGGATCACACCACTCTTTAGCCACTTGTTTTGATTCAGTGTTACGGTGATAGACCCAAATATTATCCTTAGTGATGAATCGATGCACAAAATCTGCTTTATCCTTTCGAGAACGCTCTCAATTTTGCTGAGAAATTCGCATTCGAATTCGTTTTTGTTCCGTTATCGAATGCGGCCCCCATTGTAAACACAGTTTTATGAAATCCAATACTTCAGTCAAAATATTGCTTAGATACACTATCCAATGAGAAACTTAATAGGGCAGTCAATGAGGGTATGTGGCTCCGAATTCCATCCTACTATATCGATTTACGTGATATTTTCACAGTAAGTAGGGAATAGCCCAAGAAAGAAAATCTACCCTATGCCGATGTGTGCTTTTGTCTTGGGGGTGGTTCCCATCCCTTCTCGGGGGTGGACAAGTTTTTGCTTAAATAACTACGGAAGTTGCTAGAAAACCTAATACTAAGCAAAAACTGTTCTATATTTTTTTTTTCGAAAACTCCATACTCTTGGAGTTATTCCTGGTTGAAATTGGCCATTTTCATTGAAACATAACACCTTTTCAAACTTGGAAAGAAATCCTTTGTAAAAGGTATAAAATTTTTTTATTAAAAAATCCCTTAAAAGGGCTACATCACATCAAAACGTTTTCGATTTTTATAAAAAATCATCATCAGTGTTCGATAAACTGGATGCTAGCTGAGCCATAAAAGAAAAATATCTGGGTAAAAACCCTTTACATAAAATATAGATTCCTTAAAAGTGCATATTTCAACCTTTTTATTGAAGTATGCTCTTTTAACGCATCTATATTTTATGTAAAGGTTTTTTACCCAGATATTTTTCTTTTGTGGCTCAGCTAGCATCCAGTTTATCGAACACTGATGATGATTTTTTATAAAAATCGAAAACGTTTTGTTGTGATGTAGCCCTTTTAAGGGATTTTATAATAAAAAATTTTATACCTTCTACAAAGGATTTCTTTCCAATTTTGTGATTGATGGTATACAGCCAACTACAGGAAAACTTTTTCTTTTCCTTGTGGACCTTTTCAAACGGTTTTTTTGCGAATACCTTAAAAACTATGCATCTAACTAAAAAAACCATATCAAATATTTTTGTAGCCTATAAAATAACAAAGAGATTCTTTTATTTATGAAGCTATAGTTATAACACAAAAAGAGATATGGTAAGTGAAAAAAACTTGTTTTCTTGGTGCATGGTCAAATCAGTGTATTTAACTTAAAATAACAGAGAGACGATCGATTTTAGGTGTATAATGCTACTAATAACTTTTGTTATGCTTGAAAAGACCTTTAAAATATGCAATATTAAATGTCGATTACATTCAAACTATGCGAGATAAACTGTAAAAAATTTGATGACTAACGTATTTTAAACAAAAATTGAGAAGTGTATTTAACCCCTCATCCACAAAAATTTAAATGCATCGTTTTCCTTATACAACACATTTTACTATAGTGTTCATTAATATTCAACAAGTTGGGGGGGGGGGGTTTAAAATGAATGGTTTTTGAAAAAAATAAGATCAAATTTTTGAGCGCATTTTAAAATTTTCTTAAAAATCTTCCTATTTCTCCATGTAACTTGCAAATGATAAGAGATGCCAAAAAAAGACTCCATAGAAAAATGTAGGTCTTCTCTAGATAAACATTTTGATTTTTTTATAACAGTATCTCTTATCATTTCCAAGTTACATGGAGAAAAAGGAAGATTTTTAAGAAAATTTAAATATGCGCTCTATAATTTGATCTTATTTTTTTCAAGAACCATTCATTTTAAACCCTTTATAAAAATAACACTGTAGTAAAATGTATTGTAGAAGGAAAACGATGCATTTAAATTCTTGTGGATGAGGGGTTAAATATACTTCTCAATTTTTTTTCTTAAAATTCGTTAGTTATCAATTTTTTGCAGCATATCTCGCTTAGTTTGAATGTAATCGACATTTAATATTGCTTATTTGAAAGGACTTTTCAAGCAAAATAAAAGTTATTGGTAGCATTATACACCTAAAATCGACTTTTTCTCTGTTATTTCAAGTTGAATACACTTATTTGAGCATGCACCAAAAAACAAACTCTTTTTACTTACCATATCTCTTTTTGTGTTATAATTATAAAATTGAAGAGGGAACGAATCTCTTTGTTTTTTATGAGCTACAAAAATGTTTTATATAATTTTTTTAGTTAGACACATTGTTTTTAAAGTATTCGCAAAAAACCGTTTAAAAGGTGATATATTTTAATGAAAATGGCCAATTTTCAACCACGAATAACTCAAAAAGTATTGAGTTTTCGAAAACAAAATTATAGAACAATTTTTGCTTAGAATTAGGTTCTCTAGCAACTTCCGTAGTTGTTTAACCAAAAAATTTTCCACCACCGAGAAGGGGTGGGAACCGCCCCCAAGACAAAAGCACACATCGGCATAGGGTAGACTTTGAATAAGGAGATATTTTCAGGCTATTCCTAAAATTTCATTAAAATCCATGTAGTAGGATATAACTCGGAGGTAATAACCGGTTCTTGCTCTCATTGACTGCCCTATAAGGCTTCTATTAAATCCCTTTCAGTCACTAAATGATTTTCCAAAACCATATCGTGTATTTTTTAAACGATTAATGGTGTGCTTGCTGTTTTTGGACGTCCTTGACGTGGATCACCTTCATTGCATGTACGACCACGTTTAAATTCAGCAACCCATCTTTCTACTGTACTAATTGAAGGCGAAGAGTCCGTATACACTTTCAACATTCGTTCATACATCTTCTTTGCTTTTAAGCCTTCCAAAAATAAAAATCTCATTACTGTATGATACTTGCTTGTTTCCGTTGCAAAAAAGATTGTAGCACGTCGATACTAAATGTCTTGGGAACAAGGATGAATTGACAGAATGAAATGAAACTTCACACACGTTCATATGAAGAGTGTACCAACATACCAAAATAATATTAGGCTAGTTGTAATGACTTCATGTTCCAAAGACCAAATATTTGTGTTGGACTAGGTGAAGCAACCCGACACCTACAAAAATAATTATTGACGACCTAAAACTGGAAGGTGTGGACACCTTCATATACTTACTCTCGCTGCTAACTAAAGATAACAATGTCAATGAAGAAATTAAAAGAAGAACAGTGCTCGCCAATAAGTGTTACTATGGCTTAAGAAGACAGATAGCCTCAAAAATACTTAGAAAAATTAAATTGACTGTCTACAAAATACTAATAAGACCAGTGCTAACATATGGGTCAGAAACTTGGTCACTTACTCAGAATGACCAAGAACTGCTCAAACGTTTTGAGAGCAAAATCCAAAGAAGAGTATATGGAGGAATAAAGTAACAAGGTTTGTGACGCAGGCGTTACAACATTGAGTTTTATAGAAGTTTTGGAGAATCTGACGTTGTAAAATTCATTAAAGTAGCACGCCTTAGATGGATAGGGCATGTAATCAGGCGAGAGGAAAAGGGCCAATAGAACAACGAGCAAGAGGAAGATTGGAAGAACAACGAATGGAAGATTATTCTAAAGAAGGCTTTGGCTCATAAAGAGCTGTAACGCCACAGATAATGATGAGTAATGACTTTTTTTATCGAACGGCAAAACTTCTTAAACAGCCTGGTCTGTACGTGTGTGATAGCTGAAAGCATGAATTATCTATAAATGATGTCATTCGTCAATATAAACAATGTAATAATCAACCTGGATTATTTGAAAGTGTGTAATATTCTACCAAATATTTTTCATAATTTTATAATTTACAATAAAATCAAAACTATATTTTTATTCTATTCTTCCTTCTATTTATTACTTGAGCTGTGGTCAGGGCACGGTAACACTCCAAATATTATTAATTTGCTCTCTTTATTGACTGCGATTCTGTGTCAAATGGACAGCTTTATGTAGGGATTTGACCACCAAAGTCTTCATGTGGTGTGCCAATCGTATTAGAGATCTTCCTTTTCTTCTACTACCAGTAGTTCTATGGTCCCAGTTCTTTTGGCTATGTAGCTGAAGTAGTTTAGGAATGCTTGGTTTCTTTTTTTTAATATCTTATCTGACAGGTTGGTTCTGTATTCTGCACATTTTGAAGGCTTCGGTTTTACTTCTATCGATTTTTTTGAGTGTCCATGTTTCAGCTGAGTATGTACCCAGATAGCATTATAAACTTGTTTCAAACTTGCAACAAGTTTGATACATCAAACATGAAAGCTTGCTGCAGGTTTGCCATGGCAACTTTGCAAACTTGCAGCAAGGTTAAATCAAACTTGCTAGTTGGAGTGTGACAAACTTGCATGCAGTTTGTTTTTTCAAACTTGATACAAACTTAATATAACAAACTTGCTGAAGGTTTGTTTTTGTTTTGTTGCATGAAGTTTGTTTTTTCAAACTTGATACAATCTTCCTTAAGGTTTGTTTTGACATACTAGACACAATTTGAATAAAACAACGTGAATAAAAAATACAATACAATTTTATATAACTATTTATTCAGTAATCACTCAACTAAAATACAATCTATTGTCTAAAATTATTTATTGGAACTTACATTAAACCCGCTAGCTTCAGATTCCGATGCTCAGTTTTGTCTATCAGCTCTGAAGCAAATAAAAGAAATTGTTATAAACTCTTGCTGTGTGAACATAATTAATATTTGCTATTAAAAGAGACAAAAAGATGTTAAAGTAACAATTTTAAAATAAAAACTAAAACTTATTTACATATAATATTATTATAAATATAATTTATTTTAGATAGTAAATAGCTAGATACAGCTAGAAGCCTAGAAGCTACGAAAAACATAAAAAACTTACCTCAATTTCACCACAGCAAAAAGAATATCAATCTTTACCTATAATCACCACAAGCAGGTGGGTCTATGAAAAACTGAAGAAAAGAAGCTTCAGCTTAGTAATTAAAGTAATAGTCTCGGAGAATTGTACGGTAAATGTTGTAAAAGACTCAAAGAAAAATATCAACATGGATAGGGATAGGACATAACCACAAATTATTACCGCTTAGCTTGGCAGGCAGGTTACTTTTCCCGTGTTGCCAGCTGTCGAGTAAGCTTTTTCCCTCAACGTACCTTAAAAATTCCCACTTTAATGATAACATTCCCTCCTATGCTCCTATTTAAAAAATCTGTGAAAATATGTTGAATTATTTTCAAATATTTTGATTTTTTTAAATATTTTACAATTTGGACTGGAGCAAAGATTCCTTTATAAGTTAACTTTTTCCCTTTTATATTGAAAATTCTCTACGGTGACAACACTTTCGTTTTCGTGGTCGTGATATCAGTCAGGGTAACGAACGAAACCGAACCGAACCGACCGTAACGTGTAAGTCAACCAAATAGATGACGGCTTTGCAACTGTAAACTTGCAGCAAAGTTGCTACAAACTTGAATCACCATCTTTGTCATAACAATATTGCAGCAAACTTGACACAAACTTGCCTCGTCATATTTGACGCAGCAATTTAAAATCAAAGAAGAATCAAACTTGCCACAAGTTTACATGCTATCTGGGTAACGATGAGAAAAATGAAAGTCTTGACCAACTTGAACTTAGTGTCCTTTTTTATTGTTCTTTCCATATTTCAATTAATTTAGCTATTGCGGTTCTGGTCATTGCTAGTCTACGCTTGATTTCAGAGGAGCAATCGCCACTGTTGGTTATCACGTTATCAGGGAACCCAAGAATACAAATCTTACTAATTCAAAATTCGCTACTTTGTGTATGTGTGGTTGATTATTATTTGCTCTATCTACGATCTTCTTTTTGTTTTTCCGGTGTAGATCCGACTTCGTCGTTCGGTGATGGTAATCATTTCGACTTGAATCGCTGCTAGTATAAGTGTGCCATCTGCAATTTTGCAGGTAACTGATTTTTATGCCTCCTATAGTGATTCCTTCATTTTATTCGTCTAGTATTTGCCTGATTATGTATTCGGAATATACCTATATGTTGTGTAATAATGGTGATATTATGCAGCCCTGTCTAGTTCCTTTCTTTGTTTCGAATGCATTCGAATTTATCATACTTTAACTTTGTCTAGTCTTCAGTATCTGCTCAAACGTTCATTTTCACCAAATCAGCATTGTTCTTCGGCTATCTCTGGAAGTAGAAATTTCTTTAGCCGTTCATTGATTATATGTAGCAAGGTATTGTTTTCATGAGAAAGAAGGGCAATTTTTCTATAATTGCTGCATACAGTTAGTGACTCTTTTTTATGAATAAGAATAAAGGTTGATTCGTACTCATCAGACCATCTACCTATGATCCATATTATTTTGCACATATCCAGTATTAGATTTACCCTAATCTTCTTATGCGTTTGCTCAATGAACAGGTTGTCACATTACATTTTTTATGATTATTATTAAGGAAAAAGTTCAAAAAGTAATATAATATGTTGTATATAAGTATGTATATTTTAATTGTGCAATATTGTTGATACGTATATCTATATTTCTCTTTTTACTTTTTACGATATATGTGCATTCTTCATTTATGGGAAATCAATTATTTATCTAAATAAAAGACCATTTTTTAAGAAAAAGGAATAAAATCTTTATATTTGCTAAGATGTTGTGATTCGTGCAAGAAAAGGAAGCAGTATAGGAAGAAGGAGAGAAGATTTGAAGGGACTGGTTTAAATGCAGTTCCTTAGAATTCTTTAGAGCAACGGTAGATAGAGTAAAGATAGTGATGATATTCAAACTCCGCTTGGGAGACAGCACTTTAAGAAGAAGAAGTATAATTAACTATTTAGAGGGAAATAAGCCACAATTAAATTGAAAAAATAATTTTATTAACGTTTCGAAGCCCAAATCGGGTTTCGTTGTCAAAATACAAAATACTATTGTTATTATTTTTTCAATTTAATTGTCGCTTATTTCCCACTAAATAGTTAATCATAAAAATGCCACAAGGAAATAGCTTCAGAACAACATTAAGAAGAAGTATATCTCTCAGTAAACAAGTAGTAACAACATTCTATTTCTTTAATCAAAGAAATACCTAATGCTTGTTACTATTCCTTATAATTTAATTACTTAACTTATTCAACTTATAAATAATTTAATTTATATATTTCGTTGGTTTATATAAAAACAACAACAGCTAGCAGAGAGAAAACTGCTTTAGAGATAAAATAAAACTACATACCTCACAAAATAAATAGTTGTTTTCCTATTAAATGTATTATCATAAAATAACTTATCATTATCTATCTTAAAAGATCTCTATTTAAAAATTTAAATTTTGGAATATCTTTCACGCCCGCGAATGTGAGTATACAGGGTGTTTCATTAATAATTGTCCATATAGTAACTGGAGAAACCTTAGCACAAAATACGAAGATTTAACCTAAAACACTTAAATAAAATGTGGTTCCTTACTGAGTTACAGGGTGTTTTATCTAAAAATTTAAAAAATATTTTTGCTCAGTATTTTGAAACTATTCAACGTATCCTTTTTATACTTGGCAGAAAGTGTGACTACTAGACACCCTACTAAATTATGATAAACAAACGTTTCTAGCTACTACCAGAGGCGTACGACAGGGGATGGTAAATGGTTGACCCTTCTCAAATTTTACGCCACTGGAGGAATTACTATTTTAGTGCCATTTTTATATTCTCCAATACTTTCTACGTAAATAATATACTTTTCATTGGTAACGATAAAGTCATTATTTTTCGAGATATTTAAAGTTAAATATGAAACGGCACAGTAATTTTGATTAATTTATGATATGATTCATATGATTAAAATTTAAAAAATATTTGTACCCAGTACTTTAAAACTATTTGGCGTATCCTTTTCATACTTGGTAGAAAGTGTAGGTACTGTACACCCTACTAAATTAAGATTAATAAACGTTTCTAGATACTACCAGAGGTGTACGACAGGGGATAGTGTCTGGTTGACCCTTCCCAAATTCTACGCCACTGACGAAATTGCTATTTTAGAGTAATTTTTTGATTTTGCAATACTTTTTATGTAAATAATATACTCATTCGTAACGATAAAATGATTAGTTTTCGAGATATTTGAAATTAAAAATGAAGCGACACAATACATTTCAAAATAACCGTGTCGTTTCATTTTTAACTTCAAAGATCTCGAAAACTAATGACTTTATCGTTATGAATGAAAAGTATATTATTTTCATAGAAAGTTTTGGAGGATCCAAAAATTGAACTAAAATAGCAATTTCGCCAGTAGCGTAGAATTTGGAAAGGGTCAACCATTCACTTTCCCCCGTCGTACGCCTCTGGTAATTGCCAGAAACGTTTATTTAACATAATTTAGTAGTTTGTACAGTACCTATACTTTCTGCCAAGCATGAAAAAGATACGTCGAATATTTTTAAAATGATGAGCAAAAATAATTTTTAAATTTTTAGATATAACACCCTGTAACTCAGTAAGGAACCACATTTTATTTAAGTGTTTTAGGTTAAATCTTCGTATTTTGTGCTAAGGTTTCTCCAGTTACTATATGGACAATTATTAATGAAACACCATGTATATGCCATATGTCCCATAAGTGGGATCCATATGGAAATCTTTTTTTATTTCTTTATCAATTCTGGGGACAAAGGTATTTAAAAATAACTTTTTTTAAATAAATTTTTTTCTAAAATTAATAATAAAAAGGTATTCTATATAGCTCTAACTTACTGGGACATACTGTATATATATACACACGAGATGCAATATAATTTAGCATAGTTATATCTTTTAATTAGAATTTTGTATATTATGGTGTCTATATATACATATATTATAATATAGTTTCTAGAGTTATTTTTTTAAATAATGAAAATTTATGTTTACCTCGCCGACTATCTACAAATATTTATTTACCCTGTAGCACAGTTTTGTAATAAAATGTTTAAACTCTATTTTCGGATTGTTTTTAATGATTTTTTAGTCACCTTTTAGATTATTATATTATATGAAAAATTAAACTTAGAACACAGATATTTAGATATTTGATATAGACCACAGATATTAGAATACAGATAATACAATAACATACGGAGGCACCGTGACTCAGTTATGGTAGATTAAGGGCGGGGTCATTAATAGAGGTGAGAAACTTAAGAAAGAATAGGTACAAGACAGCAAAACAGAAACAGGGTCAAGAACAACTTAAAAAAAGCGCGCCACTGTGTTTAATTGTTTAAATCCAAAAAAATAACGGAAATGGGATATTAACAAAACAAAAGAAAACATGTGGGTATAAAAAGACGATGACATTATTCAGCATATATCAAAGTACAGTGGAACCCCGTTAACTCGGATTAATTGGGACCGCGGCCGATCCGGGTTATCGAAAATCCGGGTTAGCCGGAGAAAATGGTAAAAATTAATAAAATATGGTATGCTTACAGATAAACCCCGTTATAATTGTCACACAGACACTGGTAAACCACGTTCGCATTCCACACAAAACCACACATACAAAGCGTCGTCAAAAGTCTCATTCTTAGCTTTATTAGCTTTGCACCGATTAAACTGTCTTTTGTTAGCATTTTGAAAAAAAAATTCTTCGATTTTAGTTCTATTTTTCTTCCAATCCGATACTGTAGATGTACCGACACCATAATATAATGCTGCAAGATTCACCTTTATCAATTCTACTTAATGCTTCTAGTTTCTTTTCCATTGTCACTACAACATTTTTACGTTTTGTTGCCCTTATAGACAAAAGACACGCAAACACAAAATCTGAATAAATTTACGAACGATTACAAACCGGAAGCGAACAATAATACGACTTTACTACACACAATACCGTCTCTGATGTTATGTTATTTAATAACAGTGATGACTAAGACCATTGTTAAAAAAAGAATTTTAATAGTCTTTTCTAAACAATGCTAACACAGACAGTTTCAAAAAAATAAAGGATAATACAGGTTCCTGTTGTTTTCGACAAGAATGTGGTGTATTATGAGTCATTTTTACTATGGTATATGTAGTTCAATCCGGTTCCATTATCTCTCAAATATTATATTACATAGAGTTGGTACAAAACCTCGTGAACCTTGAAAATGCGTATGTATAACCGAAATAAAATGAAGCCAAAAACATACGACTATTTTATTTGCTGCGAATTGCGCGACAGGGTCCCATCTGCACCCTGATATTTTCAGTAATGTCGGATTCATCAATCGTTTCGTTCGTATATTGACGTCACCAAATGAATGAATTAGGTTCACGAGATTTTGTAACAGCAACACATTTTTATTGTTGAAATGTTTGTCTGATAAAAATCGGTCCGGGTTAGCCGGAGTTCCGGGTTATCGGGGGCCGACTTATCGGGGTTCCACTGTATATTCAAAATATCCAATATAAATATCACAAAATAACCAGATAAAGTAATTAAATATAATATCAAACAGTTCAAATGTTAAGAAAACATGAGAAATAATTCTGCTATTGTGGAATTGCACCATTGTCTAATATACGCAGCTATGAAAGTTTCTTTCGACCAATCCATCTATTTTCCTTGTGATAAGGCGAAGTGGATGGTATTTAGGTCCTATAATTATATGGACGAAGTATTCTGTTTTTCTTCTCTTTATGACGTTTATGAGCAGACTTTCTGAATTCACCATTTAGCAACATCTTCATTGAAAGTGTGCGAAATCTACGATATCTTTAGGATGTGTCGATAGCATCACAATTTGAATGCTTCTAATTTGTTAAGCATTGTGGTTTTAACACAACCATACAATAGGACAGCTTCTGTTATATATAACTGGTTTCCAAGTGATAAAAGCCTTACGTGATATTTCGATATTGATTATCTGTTAATCAGAGTCAAAATAAATGAGGTCATGAGAGCCAAAGTGGCATAACTGATAAGAACATTACTTTACATAATCAAAGAAAATGATCAAAAGCTATCAATGGTGTTCTTATCAGTTAGGCCATTCTGGCTCTCATGCCCTCAATTTACATTTAACCAGCTACCAAGGTAACTGGTAGGAATGGTTTACACGTTCTCTCCAGCCACTGTCCAAGGAATATGCTGAGATAGTCAGGCTAGTGAAGATACTGATCAGTTTTATAAAAAATACAAAAAAGTTAAAATTGTAATATTTTAATTTATTGGCATATCTACATAATTATAGAGCTATGCATTAAAGGAAGAATTTAACAATGTTTATATAACGCTTAGATGCATATACACAAGTGATGAAAATTATATCTTATAAATTTTTAAAGCCTTCTTTATTCAAAAATGACTTATTAGAATATTCTGTTGTTAAACAAATTGTTAGTTGATACTGATTTACAATATTGTGCTTAATATAAGCAATTGAGAATGATTACTACTATTAAGGGGATAAGCGCAAAATCTTGGTCCAATGATATTTAAATGCATTCATTTTTTTCAAAACCTGAGAAAACTAATAAATATTTTTGAAAAATTTAAACGCAGAATAAAAGATTACATTACCGAGCGCAAAAAGTCCCTTGAAATAAACAAAAATTTTCTTTTGAATGAAATATTTGAAATGAAAAATCACACTAAATTTTCTGTTTTTTTTTTCACCCCTGAAACTTATTCAAATAAATATTATAGACCTTTTTGGAGACTTTCTGTCCTCGGTAATATAGTAATCTTTCATTCTGCGTTTAAATTTTTCAAAAATACTTATTAGCTTTCTCAGGATTCGAAAAAAAATTAATGAATTTAAAAAGCATTGGTCCGAAATTTTGCGCCCACGCTCTTAAAAAGGGAAAATTTTTAAAATAATTATTATGAAAACTGAATAGACTAATAATTCATTTTTCGCATCACTCTAATAGGTCTAGAAAAATAGTCATTGGAAACATTTCGCTAAAATACGATTATTGCATTATATTTCTAAGTTTAAAAATATTTATTGAATGTTAAGACACTTAAACAAAATATTAAAGGTGATATATTTTATTAATTAATGATATTCACTATATATGTTATAATTTATACGTATATTCAAAAATTATTTTTTTTCTTCATTGTTGCCTTTAAATCCTCATATAAATGTTACAAGCAGAATTCCGTATTAAGCTACACAGTAAGACAAATATTACAAATAAAAGAGAAAAATTGGTTCCAGCACTCCCAGAAATTTTAAACAATCATTAGCAAAAGATGACCTACCAGTTATTACCAGAGACCCTGAAAAAACGTAGAAATACTCGTAAATAAAGAACTGGATCACTGAAGCCATCAACAACACAAACGCAACAAAAAATATTGGAAAAAATATTGCACGATTAAACCTTGTGGAAGAAAGACGAAAACCAAAAGAAATAGAGATAGACACCATAAATTTAACTATAAAACACCTGTGCAGAAGGGACAAAAATAATTATATTAAAAACATGTGCACAACCAGAGGAACATGCTGACTGCTCACAATCTAGTGAACTTATCTCAAAAATCAAATATCTAGCGAGAGAATTCAAAACGCAGACACAGATCATTAAAGATAACAGTGGAAATAGCATAACAAACCCAGAATGTATCGCACGGAATCATAGGTCTACTATAAGAAATCAGTTTCCAAAAAGTGACCACAGAAAGGAAAAAGATACTCTGGAAGCTAAAGATACCTACTCATTTGAAGGAGCAACTGGCGATTAGTAAAAATGAAATATAAAAGTTAAGACTTCTTCTTTTTGTGCCACTCCTATATGAGATTGGAAATCATCAAGGCTATCCTGACCTTGTTTACATCCGACCTAAAGAGTTCATTAGTGGTGCAGCTAGAGATTGCAATTTCTGGATCCAGCATTGAGCAATCCAGCTGGATTCAGCGTCTTTGTTTACGTGCTGGATCCATCTGCGCGGATCCGCAAACGCGTCAAGTTTGAAATAAGTTACTTCATGTCTTCATTGGCCTTTTTATTCAAAGCCGTGTGTCAGCAACAGTTTGCATACTATGCTGGAACGTTTCTACAGCCTAAAATTTTGCATCGATATAGTGTTGATAGACATTGATTTTGTTGAGTCCATTTTGATATCGGCTGACACAACCAGGAAATTTGTCTTAGACAAACTAAATAGTCAGGACTCTAGCCTTAGTTCCGAGCAATCGAAAGCACTACGCAACAGGATTGCGGAACAGCGCCTCTCTGAAATTTCAGCTACATTAGTGTACTTAAAAAATTCAAAAACTGATGATGAAGGAGTAAACAGTCCTGGTTATTTCACCATGCCGAAAAAGAGTGCAATGCGACAGAAAATGAAAAACTTGTTGAGTCGTATAAATAAACAAGTGGTTGTGCAACCAGTGCCAGAGGACATAATGGTAGCAGAAGATGGGCCATTAATCCGGACTCCGTGAATTTTATTTTAGAACAAGAACTTGAAATTGAACTGAAACAGGAGAGAGAAAAAACTTATATCACCTAAAAAATTAGTTCTCAAAAAAAAATAACATTTTCAAAAAGGAAATGACTGATTATGAAACCGAAGGAGCGAAAAGCGATCATAATTTGTCCATAGTTTATAACCATTTGATGACCTTAAAACCGACCAGCGTAGGTCGAAAGGGCTTCCTCCGCAACCGGCAGTATGTGCAGTTTTGTGCAGAGTAGATTAGGCGGTAAGACAATAGATAAAATATGTTTTTTAAGGTCTCACTTTCAAGAAACTAAATAATTCATGTTTCTCTTGTTTAGAAATTTAGAATACAGACTGATTTTTATCACGACATCCAAAAAACTTCCTCAGTAAGCCATGGAAAAATAACATATTACTTAACGTGTCAGCTCAAAATTGCCGTCAGTGAAATTTGCTTCAAATGATTTACTCTTACCACAGATAAGTTCATTTGGATAAAATTTTATTCATGACAATTATTAGCCGACACAAGCAAAGTTGAACAAAAAATTGTTCAAAAATTTTGCTATATCCGCGCTGGATCCAGCTGGATTCAGGTTAATCTTTCAAAAATCCAGCTGGATTGAAAATGCTGCTGGATTGCAGCAGCTAGGTGCAGCCAAACCAATCTCTCAAATTCAGCGACCGTGATATTCTTCTACGGCCTGGATTCCGTTTTCCTTATATGTTTCCTTGCATTATATTTTAAAGTAATGCTTATTTATGTCCTCTCATCAGGTGACCTAGATATTTGAGTTTTCTTCGTTTTATCGTTAACAAAATTTCTGGATCGTTTCCTATCCTTCGTATTATTTCAAAGTTTGTGACTCTTTCAACCCAACTTATCTTCAGCATTCGACGGTAGCACCACATCTCGAAACTTTCAATATTTTTTATGTTGTTCTGTTTGAGAATCCAGGCCTCTACACCGCGTGTTAAATACGTAGCCTCTTAGCAGACTTAATCGTAGAGGGATGCTTATATCTCTGTTGCAGAAGAATTTTCCCATCTTTATGAAGTTGGCCATGGCAATTTAGATACGTCTTTTTATTTCATTGTTTTAATCTTCAGTTTCGTCTATTAAAGTTCCCAAGTATTTGTAACTAAAGTTAAGACAACAGGTGTCAATTTTACAGAATAAGTTAAATGAGCAATTTCAAGAATTCCAAAAAGGGAATATAACCGAGGAACAAGTCTCTAGGTGACCAGAGTTAAACCAAAAGAAGATAGTGAGCAGAATTCCCCGGAAAACCTTAAAATGGCTTCAAAAATACAGCAAAACATATTTGACAGGAACTAACCAAATACAGTGGAATCATAAAGAAGTACTGGGCTCAATGGGAATATCTGTGATGAAATGTGATGAAAAGGTTGCAGGTGTGAGTCCATGATGTATAGTATCTGAAAAAAAGATCAATATTCACAATATTTGTTTATAAATTGTTAAAGAAGGCGACCGGTTTCGAGACTTACATTTTATGCCTCATCCTGAGACCCAGTATAATAGTTTGTTTATAAAAAAATATTAAAAGCTAAAAGTACAAAAATAGACGATTACAAAAATAACCTAACCAACCAGGGTCATATTAAAATTAGAATAATTAGAGAATATAATTAGAATTAGAAAAAGCCAACAACTAAAATATTATTATAGAGAAGTATAGACTGGATTCTGTATTGTGCATATGGACAGTAGCACTTTATAATTCAGAGAAATAAGGAAAAAATATTCTGTTGGTGACACAACCCCCTCCAGGCCAAAAACAAATTTTTTAAGTAGTATAGACATCTATAATAATAACCTATATGTTTCCTGCAGCCGATTTTGATGATATTCGCGGTGTGCAAGTACTTGGAAGGGAAACAAGAAACGACCGTGCGCAAGTCGCGGAGAAATATTGCAACTATCTTAAATAATTCATATTGTCAATTGAAATTTTCAAATTGACGTATATTTTATACCTTCTGCCATTAAAGCAGAAAAATTATATATTGCTCCACAATATTGATATGATATGCAATTATTATATAAAGGTAAATTTAATTAATTGTATTTTGCTTGCAGTAGTGCATTTTAATAACTAATTTTATTTACTTACAATTCTTTACGTTTTCTGTACATAACCTGAACCTTATTTTTTCTTCTTATTATTTTTTTGGACTATGGCCTTGACAATTATCCAGTAACCAGGACTAATATAATTGGACAATATAATTAAAAGTGCGAATAAAAGTACAGAGCGTAGAAATAGGGGTCGCTTTGCCGAACTCGCACGGTCCTAATACATAGTTATAAACAAATGAAGATAAAAAACGGTAAATTTTCGCTTTTTCGTCTATAACCAAAAAGTTAAGTATTTTAAACTGACAATGAGAAGCTCATAAATCATATAAAAAACTTCAATATGGCGTTAGCTGAATATATCTATCCTTATTGGTTGCTTAGAAAATTGAAAAATAAATCATAAATTTTGAGTTTTTATAAATATTCATAACTTATGTAAAAATTAACTTAAAACATTTTTATTGCATCTAATGCTGAGAATTCTGGTGCTTAAATCATACCCTAAATTTCAAAGCAATTGGTCGAATAGTTTAATAGGTATTTAATTTGTTTATCCCAAATTAATTTTTTTTGCAACGCTATAAGTCAGAAAATGATGAAGTTACACTGATACTTTGGATAGTTTATGAAAGAAGAAGATTTATACTATTAATTTAATTAAAAATAAAATGACAAAAAATAATTCTAAATACTACAAAATTATTTTGCAAAAACATGTGATTAAATAATGGGGGGGCTAACTTCGTGCCTAATTGTCCTAGGACAATTATTTTTCTTTCTAAATGTGTATAGTAATTCAGTCTTTCCAAATAAGTAAAAATACATTTTCTACGGGTTACGGTTAAAAAGTTATTCAATTGTTTTTAAGTAAGCAAAAAATCGACGTGTTTTTGCAAAATAATTTTACACTGTTTGAAATTACTTTTTGTCATTTTTTTAAATTAAGCCAATAGTATAAAAATGTTCTTCTTCCATAAACTGTCAGAAGTCTTACTGTAACCTCATAATTTTCTGACTTTCAATGTTGCAAAAAAAAAATGAATTTGGGATAAACAAATTAAATAGCTTTTAAACTATTTTACCAATTGCTTTGAAATTAAAAATAGGTATAATTTTGAGCACCAGAAGTCTCAGCAATTCGTGTAATAAGAAGGTTATAAGTTAATTGTTACATAAGTTATGAATATTTATAAAAACTAAAAATTTATGATTTATTTTGCAATTTTCTAAACAACCAATAAGGATAGACATATTCAGCGACGCCATATTGAAATTTTTTAGACGATTTATGAGTTTCTACTCTCAAATTTGTTTAAAATGCTTAAATTTTTGGCTATAGACGAAAAAAGCGAAAATTTACCGTTTTTTTGTCTTCATTTGTTTATAACTATGTATATTAGCAAAATCGGCTGCAGGAAACATATAGGTTATTAATATAGATGTTTATACTACTCAAAAAATTTGGTTTCTGCCTGGAGGGGGATGTGACACGAGAAAAATCTTATTTCTCTGGACTATTAAGATTGCATCCCATCTGATGATAACTGTAGTATATAGTAGTATTAGTTACAGTCGACTCTCGTTAATTCGAAACTCGAGGGACTCTTAAAACTCTTTCACTTTCCCCACAAAATATTTTAAACACAACTCCATTTCTCTTTTTGGAATTTTTAAGCCACCCTTCACTTGCTGCAAAGTTTGTGATGCTTAGAATACACGCGAACTCTTTTGCTTCTTCCTTCAACAAGTTTCCGCTAATAGACACTTTTTGTTCTGTACACTGTCTTAGCCAAATGACCAGACTTTCTTCCAGACGAGGAAAGTCACCTTTAGTAGCTCTTTTCCCTACTCCAGCAGTTTGAACAGCATTAATTTTCTCCTTGTGCTTTATTATGGTATTATTCATAACAAAAACAAAGGCGCGTTGATACAAGTTTGAAAACTGTACTTACTACAATCTTTCCGCCTCTTTCTCTCTGCAACTTTGAATTGTATAGTGTTGGACGCCGATGAGTTCGATGTTAACGCGTCGTTTTGTTATATATAGCAATTATTTTTTTCGTTCAAATTACGAAGTGCATAAAAATGTATTGATTTAGTTCGAAATATAAAGAGATTTTGTAGGGAACCCGTGATAACTTTGAATTCTGGAGAGGTTCGAATTATCGCAGGTTTGAATTAACGCGAGTCGACTGTATAACAATATTATTAAGAAATAAGTAGCAAATTAAAATGAAAAAATGAAAATGAATATGAATGATGGAATACCTGTATCTTTTCAATGGTCTAGTAATAGTACATCGGAAGTACGAAAATCCCGATGGAGTACGTACAGATCAACAAGCAGTACTACCAGAATCACACTTAAGTGTGTTACAACTTTATAGCAGCTTTTCTGGATGACATTTTGGAGTTAAAAAAGACTTGCCAGAGTTCGAGACAGATTTTTCTGGACCAATTGTCGTCAAGATGTAGACGACTGGTATAAGAAATGCGATTTATGTAATGGTAGAAAAGACCCAAGACAAGATGCCGTGGTAAAATGGCACAATATCTTTGTGCATGGAGAGCCTCGAGCCTCTTGAATGACTTGAGAGTGTTAAATAAAAAAATCACAGGATACATCTACAAAAGCAGTATTATTTTGGTCTTATAATTTTTTATTTTATTTAAAAGACAATATAACATTTCCTCACAGACATTTTATCCGATATGATATGTAGGGTAGGTGGGGGCAAAGGTACGCACGGGGCAAAGGTACGAACTTACATTTTTCAGTAACTTCTTATATGTTGGCGACAGCATCTTGTTGCATATGTGTGTACTACTCAGTAGCATTGGATGAGAAACTTTGGCGCAATCAGGGCGAATATAACAACAAAAATGAGGTAAAAATGATTTTTGTACCTTTTGATCTAATTTTTCTTAAAAATTGATTGAGTCCAATTCTTAATCTTTCAAACTCAGATTATTATTGGTTAGGCATGTTGAAAGTGTATTGTTAGAAGACTTCTTCCACATGACAGTTTGAAGTTCACATGTGTATAGTTTGATATTGAGGTTAGATATATTATTGGTTGCCGGATGGGGCAAAAGTACTCCTACAAAATGCACACAAACGGGGCAAACGTCCGCAGTGCGTACCTTTACCCCCAGTGAGGTAGACTTGGCAAATGCATGTTTCAAGTCAATCTTCAAAATGAATATCAAGTTGAGCTTGATAATCTATCAGCTACTTTTATCTTAATTGCAAAATGTCCCAAATCCGCAAAAGTACGCACATGCGTACTTTTGCCCCATTGAGTGGGGCAAAGGTACGCATTTACATTTTTTTTTCAAAAAGTTATCAACACTACAAAAATGATATTGAAGAATTTCCACTTGCCTAATATGATTACAAAATGTATCAATTTCACTTTCATCTATACTCCGTGCCAATTCAAGCATTAGGAGATTCACTAGAGATGAAAATTTAGAAAATGCGTACCTTTGCCCCCACCTACCATATGTGAAATTTATTTCGTATACAAATTATTAATATGAAATGTGCCCAATGATATAAAAACATTTGAAATAAAACAGTTATAAAGATCTGCTCATATTGTTGGCTTTAAAAAATTTCTGATAACACTGTTATAACGATAAGTTTAATTATTCTTCTACGTAGAGGCAACAATTATGGACAGATTTTAAAATTTATGGTATAGCATAAAGACTGTAATGGATGCTTCACATAACACTATTTTGTGCAAGACAAATGTTTATTGTTTAGTTATGTTAGGAATTGTTAAATAACCTGTAGGAATTATGGAGGCAAATGTTATTTTGAATTATCGGTAACAATATTCTTTACCATACCATTTAGTTTACCATAGACAATGAGACCCCTTATCACGTGGATTCTACATCAGCCGGAAATAAATAAGCTGCTGGTATTTGAAGAAAATAGAAAACCAAGGGGACCGATACAAATATTGAGAACAACAGCGAAGCATAAGAAAGGAGATAAGAACGGCAAAAAATAAGTGGATAAAGAAACAATGTGAGGAAATGGAACAGTTACAAAAACAACGTGATGACCATAATCTACATAAGAAAATAAAGGAGGTAGCTAGCTTAGAAAATAAACAAAGACAAATGACAAAAGATGATAGAGAGAGGAAACTCATATGGGAACAATACATACAACAATCTCTTTGCAGACGAGACATTAACAACTTATCTGGTTCCGAATTCACAATTGAAGAAATTACTATACCTCGAAAGACGGAAAAGCAATTGGACCTGATTAAATTCCTATTGAGTTACTCAGATTTTTAGATGAAGAAAGAATTACGATACTACAAAGATTTTTCAACCAGATCTATAAAAAAGGAATATTTCCTGTCCAATGGCTTGTACCAACCTTTGCCCCTTTGCCAAAAAAGAACAACGCAACAAGGTGTAAAGGCTACCGCTTAAGTGATGAGCTATTCCTCAAAGTTCTTCACTACAGAATCTCCACAAAATGCGATAAGGTTATTGGTTACTCACAATTTTTATTTAGAAAAGGCTTGGGTACGAGGGAAGCACTAGTTGTAACCCAGGTGCTAGCCCAGTACTGCTACGATCAAAGGAAAGATGTAATGGTGTGCTTTATAGATTATGAAAAAGCGTTTGATAGAGTACAATATGGTCAAATTACTAGTCAAATTCAATCGGACTGGTTGAAATCTACATTTGTGCCCCTTCCCAAGAAATCCAATTCTACGACTTGTAGCGAATATCGCCTTATAAGTTTAATGAGTCACACCCTTAAAGTATTCTTGCGTATTATCCATTCCAGAATACGAGCAAAACTAGAACACAGCATAAGTAAAACACAGTTCGGTTTTAGATGCGGTTTTGGAACTCGAAATACAAGTCGACTTGAAATACAAGTCTTGATTCAAAAATGCCTGGATCAACAGAAAGATGTTTACGCCTGTTTTATCGACTATGAGAAATCATTCGATACTATCAAACATGACAAACTCATAGAACTATTACATCTTTCAGGACTTGACACTAAGGACATCCAGATTATAAAAAATCTATATTGGAATAGCCCACATAAAGAACGGACATATGATGAGTGAAAACATAACCATTTCTAGAGGGGTTAGACAGGGCTGTATTCTTTCGCCACTGCTTTTCAAACTGTACACGGAACAAATATTTCTAGAGGCACTGGAAGAGTACAATGAGGGCATCAAGATTAATGGCGTACCAATAAGTAATTTTCGATATGCAGATGATACTGTTATACCGGCCGATAACATCGAAGATTTACAGATGATGCTAAATAGAGTAAATACAACTGGCAACCGATTTGGACTGAAGATCAATAGAAAGAAAACTAAATTTATGGTGATCAGTAAAAAGAACATTCAATATATCGACCTGAATATTAAAGCAGAACGTATTGAAAGAGTACACTGATTTAAATATCTGGGATATACAGTAAATGATAAGTGGGACCCAGACGTAGAGATTAGGATCCGAATTGAAATAGCAAGATCCAAATTCATAAAAATGAGAAAGCTCTTAAGCAACCGCTACCTAAGCGTTAACCTCCGATGGCGCGCCACGAAATGTTACGTACTCTCTACGCTACTTTACGGAGTAAAAGGGTGGACGTTAACAGCAGCAACTATAAAGAAGTTAGCGGCTCTAGAAATGTGGCTGTATCGACACATACTGAGAATACCTTGGACAGACAGAGTGACCAACACAGAGGTATTGAGACGAATGGGTAAAGAGGTGGATTTGTTAACAACTGTTAAAAGGAGGAAAGCGTCATACCTGGGCCATGTGTTCCGTAATAAGTACAGTCTGCTACAGCTTATCGTGGAAGGCAAGATTAAAGGTAGAAGAGGTTTGGGCAGAAAGAAGAAATCCTGGCTGAGAAACTTGAGAGAATGGTTTCAAATACCAGAAGCTGCGAACATAATACATGCGGCACAAAACAGAGAAACCTATCATTTGATGGTCGCCAACCTTCGGTAGACAGTACAATATGTTCGGCCAACAATATCATAAACTCAAACATATACTAAAACAACTCGATATAGATCAAAAAGACATTCGTTGCATAGAAGCTCTTTACTGGAATGAAGCAGCTACCTTCAAGGTGAATAACGAAACAACGCAAGCTCAAAAAATTCTCAGAGGTGTAAGACAGGGATGTATTCTCTCCCCACTACTGTTAAATTTATATTCAGAGAGTATCTTCCAGGAAGATCTCGAGGAATGCGAAACCGGCATCAAAGTAAATGGTACTTGGGTCAATAATATACGGTATGCGGATGACTCGGTCTTAATAGCGACAATATAGAAGATCTCCCAAACTTTCAATAAAATTGGAGAACATGGCAAGAACATGGGACTTAGCATCAATATAAAAAAGACGAAATTCCTTATAATCATCAGTCAATTATGTCAACATGAGCTTAAGAAAATTTAAGTACCTGGGAACTAGTGGGAACCTGCCTATGTGAAGACTAGATGTCGGATGTGGAAATTAAATGTCGGATAGAAAGAGCCAGAAACAAATTCATATAGTTCAGAAACGTCTTTACGAGCTTTGACTTTAACCTGAACTTAAGACTAAGGTCCACGAAATGCTATATATGGTCGGTGCTCCTATATGGTATGGCCATCCTTACATAACATATAGGACCATACTTTAAAATAAACACAATAAATAAGCTAGAGGTATTTGAGATGTGGATTTATCGACGAATCCTTATAAAGTTTTCTGGATCACACGAATAACAAATGAAGAAATCCTGAGAAGAATTGGTACAGAACGACAACTGCTATGCACAATTAAATAGAAAAAAACGACATATTTGGGCACGTAATTAGAAACAAAAGACACCAATTTCTGCAAACCTTAATTGAACGAAAGATCAAAGGAAGAGGTGGAGTGGTCAGGAGGAAAATGTCATGGCTCCGTAATGTCAAACAATGGACAGGGTTAAGATAAAGAGGAGACCTATTACACACTGCAAGGGATAGAGAAAAATGGTCAAACGTGATCGCGAACATCCATTAGTGGATTGCATAAGAAGAAAAGAAGCTGTTATTTGAACGGAAGGTTTTCAGAATGATATTTGGCCCTCAAAGGGATGAATTGACAGGAGAGTGAAAAAGGCGACGCAATCCTGAATTTGTGACTTTGTATGGTACTAAAAACATCGTTAGGCATATAAAAGCTAACCGGATATGATAGACAGGTCATATGGTAAGATCAAAGAAAGACAGAGTATTATAGACAGTGTTTTTGAGAGACCAGACAGTAGAAGATCAGTAAGGCTATCCCAGAAGAAGATGGAGATATAATGTTGAAGCAAATTTATCCAGGATTGGGGTACAACAATGGGAAGACTCACCCCGAGTTGTAAAGTCCGTCAAGAAGGAGAAGGTTGCTTGGTTGGTAACAATTCTTTAACTTCCTGCTGGTAAACTAGAAAGTAGAGAATATTGTAACCGAAGTGAGCAAGTGTACATTACAGAAACAATCACAAAACACTTAAAAAAAACACAAACTTAACACAAATTTAATATTACTTTGATAAAAAATGCACAAAAATTACATTAAAATTTTATTTGATTTTTTAAAAGAAACACAAAAAACCTTCTTTTAAATAATTTTTAAAAGTTTATTATAATTTTGAATATTAGGTCTCTTGAAAGAAATATTGACGATATGTCTTATATATTTTTCCATTCAAAACAGTCTCGAAATTTTCAAAAAACAGTGATTTAGAAGGAATTTCTATTTAGATAATAAGTCTATAATATTAATTTATCGTTAAAAATATCACACCTTACACTTTGATAATAGAGCAATAAATATCAACTTTTGAAATCGCAACAAACAGATAAAATGATGATAAAAGTCTACAATATATTTACAAATAAGTAAACTACTTCTATAAATGGAGTCATATTACTTTAACGGTTTCAATTTAAAAAATATAATATACTATTAAACAGTAAGTAGATCTCAATATTGGTCGCTTTAATTGTTATTGATTTTCATAATTAATAAATAATATGAAAAAAATCCATATTATGTTGCTTATGAAAAGGCATTCGACTCCATAGAACCTTGGGCAATAGAGGGAGCTATGAACAACTGCAGGATAGATTTCCGATACAGAATGTTCATATATAATATTTCCAAGAAAGCTACAGTGAAAATACAAATAGATGAGAAAACCAAAACTATACCAATCAACAGAGGAATTCGCAAGGGAGATGTTATCTCACCAAAGCTATTCACACTGGGACTGGAAGACGTACAAAGACGTTCACTGTGCAGATAAAGGGATAAATGTTAATGGAAGAAAACTTGAGTCATGGAAACAAATGGAACCATTTGAGATAATATGCTGAGGACAATGTAATATTCGCTGTTCGAAGAATTACAGACCATGATGATGCAACTATTTCAAGCTTCGGAAAAGTAGGTCTTAAGATGAACTTGGAAAAAACGAAAGTAATGACGAATACACCGAACATTAGAAAAACAACGAACGACATAAATTTAGACAATAAAATATAACAATATTTGAAAACTAGAGTTTACGATCAGTGTATCCTCCCTATACTCACTTGTGGTTCACAGACGTGAACACTCACCAAGGCTAATATTATAATATATAATATTCAAGAAGAAGCAGAGGAAGACTACAAATGAGATGGGCTGATGACATTGAAAAGATTGGAGGACACAAGCGGAAACAAGTGGCGCAAAATAGACAACACTAGATTGAATTGGGGGAGGCCTGTGTCCAAAGTTGGATTACTGAAGGCTGAAGAAAAAAAGAAGAATTTGTATTGATTAAGGTTTAATACATTGATGCAACACTTAATGGACGAATATATGAAGAAGTGAATGAAATAAAGCAAACAGGGAAACAACAAATGGAAAGTAATAAACGTCTAAAGCAGGTAAAGGAAGAAAACAGAAAATGAAAACATGACTTGAAACAGTTACAACACAGAATTTAACAACAGGAGAAAATAATTAAAAAAGGAAAGCTTGATTATATCGGGTTTAAAAATAGATACAAATGACAAAATAACTAAAACGAAATCACAGAAGTGTTCATATCACAAGAACTGCAGGAGCAAATAAAACTGAGGGACGCTTCATAACGAGAAACAGTCTACGTCATAGAAACTTTGAGATATTAAACAAGAAAATTAAGTTGATGCAGCCTAAAAATCACGTCTACATAAATAATTTTCTGACCACAAAAGAAAAGGGAAATACAGAAAGAAATAATTAAGATAGTAAAAGAAGGAAACAGTAATATTCTAAGAGCTAGTGAACCCTCCGACTAACGGTCGTCCTGTAAGGCTAGAAATTTTTCTAGTGATAATTCATAGCACATCAAGGCTAAAAACCATGACCTGGCAGGCCTCAGCGGTGCACGTGTATCTACCAGGTGAATCGAAAAGTGCAAATTTAGGGGGTAAAATAAACTTTCTCCTGTAAGGTTTAAATTTAAGTATGTGTTTGAGTAAGTCATTTAGAAGAAATGTGTACAATGACAGGCGATTCTGAAGAACATAAGACCTTGCCAGGCGAGGGGAAAGATTAGGGGTTTTTCCTAAAATTATTCTTTTTGCATCGAACAAATTTTTTTTAGGTTTTTTGAATAATTCCAAACAGAAAAGGTCTTTAGTGATTTTTCTCTTAAGTTAATAGTTTTTGTTATATAAGCGATTGAAAATTTTGAAAATTGCGAAATCGGCCATTTTTAACCCTAAATCCGACATTTATCTAAAAATTTCAAAGTTGCCAAGGTAGGTAGATATTCTTTAAACATTGATTGATGAAATCCCAAAGAGTTTTTTTTAATACAATATCGGAAACGCCTTTGTTTTTTAATTACTAATCAAGCGGGCGCGACACTGTGGTATAAGTGAGGACGTTTGAGTTGGCATAAATTCATTATCTCGAGAATGGGCAAATTTCAAGAAAAATCCTCAGACAGGTCGATTTTTATTTTTAAATTGGGACTTTTTGACATATGTGTAATAATAGTGACTTCATCCATCTGAGCGTGATGACGTAATCGATGATTTTTTTAAATGAGAGTAGGGGTTGTGTGTAAGCTCATTTGAAAGGTTATTTAATTCTCTATTCACTAATATAAACATTAACATAATTATTTATACAGGGTGTACAAAAAAATTTTTTTTTATTAAATTAACTTTGATTAAATTTGACAAATAGAAAAAAATTTTTTTTTGTACACCCTGTATAAATAATTATGTTAATATTTATATTACTGAATAGAGAATTAAATAACCTTTCAAATGAGCTATCACACAACTCCTACTCTTATTTAAAAAAAAATCATCGATTACGTCATCACGCCCAGATGGATGACGTCACTAGTATTATATATATGCCAAAAAGTCCTAATTCAAAAATAAAAATCGACCTATCTGAGGATTTCTCTTGAAATTTGCCCATTCTCGAGATAATGAATTTATGCAAACTCAAACGTCCTCATAATACAATGACGCGCCCTCTTGATTAGCAATTAAAAAAACAAAGGGGTTTTCGATATTTTATTGCAAATAACTCTTCGGGATTTCATCAATCAATGTTTAAAGAATATCTACGTACCTTGGCAACATTGAAATTTTTAGATAAATGTCCGATTTAGGGTTAAAAATGGCCGATTTCGCAATTTTCAAAATTTTCAATCGCTTATATAACAAAAACTATAAACTTAAGAGAAAAATCACTAAAGACGTTTTCTGTTTGGAATTATTCAAAAAATTTAAAAAAAATTTGTTCGATGCAAAAAGAATAATTTTAGGAAACACCCCTAATCTTTCCCCTCGTCTGGCAAGGTCTTATGCCCTTCAGAATCGCCTGTCATTGTACACATTTCTTCTAAATGACTTACTCAAACACATACTTAAATTTAAACTTTACAGAAAGTTTATTTTACCCCCTAAATTTGCACTTTTCGATTCACCTGGTAGATACACGTGCACCGCTGAGGCCTGCCAGGTCATGGTTTTTAGCCTTGGTGTGCTATGAATTATCACTAGAAAAATTTCTAGCCCTACAGGACGACCGTTAGTCGGAGGGTTCACTAGCTCTTAGACTATAACGGAAAACAGACAAATATAGGCTATAACAAGTTGATCGTGAATGGGTAGGAATGGATATGGGATGAGCAATCTCAACATTAAAAAAAATACCATAGTAAAATTGCCAAAAAACTGGTAGAAGAAACACAACTGGGAAGGTATGATGATACGAAACCACAAGGAACAGGCATACCACTATGTAAAATGGAAAATAAGCACAAAAGAAAATGGACAATCAAAGGAAATAATAAAAATTGGGACATGGAACCTGAGAGGTACTCATAAAAAGGAAGATTTAAGAAACTTAGACTTAGACAAACTAAGACCAAATTATGGAAAAATAAACAATACATATTCTTGCTCAACAAGCAATGAAAGAACCGGCAAATGAAATAATAAAGACAGAAAAGAGTATCCTGTTTAGGAATGGAGGGATCAAGAAATAGGTATATTGTAGCGGGACTATTTTCAATAGCAAAGAACAGTGCATAGCGTACACGGATGATGTGGTGATACTAGCGAGAATGAAAACATATATAGAAAAAGTTGTTCAGAAATTTGAAGAAGTGAAGCGAGACTAACAATAAACTAAACATAAACGGAATTTAGATGGAAATGAGAGGAGACAAAACAAATTACAGCAAATATATCAAACTGAAAGAAACAGAGGCTGCCTATAGTTTGGAAAAAGTGTCAGATTTTCACTAGGTACTTAGGCTTAACCGAATCGAACATGGTAAGAGAAGAAAAATACATGGAAAAAAGATTAATGAAGGGGAGTAGGGCTGTAGAAAGTATTGGAGAGGAAATACACAAAAACTGATATATTATTATGTAAAGTAGTTTTTGATCTTGATTGACTCAAATACTTAACCACTTTCGTAGAAAAATATAGAATATACTATACAGTCAAACCCGCTTATTAGAATACCTCTTAAAGGAATGTCCCGCTTTAAGGAATATAAATTTGCGGTCCCGGAATGTTTCTATTAGCCGCCAATGATCGGTTATTAGAATATCCCTGTTATAAGAATACTTTTGCTTGGCACGAAGGCTATTCCAATAAGCGGGTTATCAATAAAATCTAATTCTGCAGTATAGAAACGCAATATCAAATTTATCTTAGATATATTCAAATATTTTAAGTGCACTTTTAGGAATACTCCTCAAATTGCATTAGGACACTTAACACTAACATTAATCCGAAAAAAAAAATAATACCTAGAAGGTAGGTTTACCTTATTCTTATATCCTTTGATATAGTACCGATTAAAGTAATACAACTCCATTTCTAATGTCTCTTACGACCTTTACTCATCTACTTGTTTCATATAAAAAGTCCAGTTCAACATTATTCGAATATTAAAACTAAATCTCAACAGTGTAACATTATTTTAAAAGTAATCCTTCGGTCCCACATAAAAACCTTTCACTATTACCACTTCAAGGGTAAAAAATACTTCGAAAATCTTACGGTCCCATTTTGGAATGATCACTCTTTATATATATACCCCTTTCTATAATTTACTTGGTTCCATGACATCTCGTAACGCTACAGTTCGTAAAACTAGTAAGTTTTATTAAGAAAAGCCCCGAAATTAAGCTATCGAAGAAAGATGAATTTTTTATTAAGTTTTATGTCCAGTAAAGGGAGGTACTTAAAGGCGCCCATATAAACATATATCAGAGATCTTTCCGTTGGTGAAAAGTTAAGAATATCTGTAATAGTCCAGGAACCGAAGCTTTTCACCTCGCAATTTTTACAGAATCGATCGATTTGCTTGAAAATTTAAGAATAAGTAGTGGATAGTCCAAGGATCAAAATTTATATGATGCCGAAAGGCGCTTTTACCATGAGGGTGGTTGCCACCCCATCTCGGGGGTTGAAATTTTTTATTATATTTTGACAGCAAAAGCTGATAAAAACATTCATTCTAAGCAAAAAATGTTCTGTACATTTTTTTTATAAAATTAATAGTTTTCGATTTATTCGCTATCGAAAATATTAGTTTTATATCGAAAAAATTATTGTTTTTCGATACACTCATTTACTATTCACTCAATTTTGCAGTAAATTTTTTTTTTCAAATTTTCAAACCAATTTTTTGGGAATTAAACAACCTACAATTTTATATAAAAACGTTTTTCTGTATCTCTGGCGTTAATCTTTCTATTCTGAAGAAAATGAAATTTTTTACCAAATTACAAAAATTCGTTATTCGGTTTTAACTTCAGTTTTTTAAAAACTAATCATTCTAAGCCAGTGAAATTTCTAGAATCGATTAATAATACATAATTAAAGAAAAATGAATAAGGCCAATGACTAAAAATACAGCTAACTTACGTTGTTATGCTTCCAATTGGATTTCTCTCCTTTTTTAAATATACTGATTTTTTAACCGTAACTTTTTTTGTTTTTATTTTAGAAAGTTTGGTAAAAAGAATTTTGTAGGATTTTATAACATCTATAAGCATATTAATATTAAATCTTTTTAAAATCCTCAGTCGCAAAAAGACTTTGAAAGGGTTGGTAAAGGTGGTTTTTGCATGTTATTACAAGTTTCAATTGTCAATAGCTCACTTAATTTTTACCGTAGAAAAATTTTTAGCAAAACAATTTCTTGGGAATTAAATAAGCTACAATTTCTTATTTAAACATTTTTTCGTATCTCTGATGCTAACCTTTCTATTCTGAAAAAAATTTAAAAAAAATGAGTCTAAGCCGGTCAAACTTCTAGAACCTATTAATAATACATAAATAAAGAAAACCAAATAAGGTCAATGCCTAATTTTAATTAGGATGGTGATGAGGAGGTTGCTTCCGATCACTTTTTCGCTGAAAAAATCGGGACTGACATTCTTTTCATTATAAGTCACCTAATTTTTAAGCAAGAGACTTTTTTATTTCTGGAGATATATATTTTTAACTCCTTTCAGTTAGTTTGAACAAGTTATCCTCGAAAAATGCATAGTTTTCCCGTCTTTTGACTTTGAAACTACAATATTTAGCATTTGACGAAGAAGAGCTAACATATAATAGAGTATAGCTCGATTACTATTGGTCTGAAAGAAAATAAAAAAATGGTTTTGTTTATTTTTTCAAAAGGTACATTTTTGTTAAGTAAAGTTGTTTTGATAAAACGAAAACTTTTGGAGTTATTAGCAGAAAACTTATTAATATCAGTATGATTTTTTCGATATAAAACTAACAATTTCGATAGCGAAAAAATCGAAAAGTATTAATTTTATCAAAAAAATGTATAGAACGTTTTTTGCTTAGAATGAATGTTTATACCAACTTTTGTGGTCAAAATATAACAAAAAATGTCCACCTCCGAGATGGGGCGGCAACCACCCCAGTGGTAAAAGCTCCTTTCAGAATCATATAGATTTTGATCCTTGGACTATCCACTACTTATTCTCAAATTTTCAAGCAGATTCTGTAAAAAATGCGAGGTTTTGTCCTATTTTAAGCTTCATTACTTGGACTATAAGTACCCATCTGTTTTCGTAGTTAGTTACTTCATTCCATTATCCCCTAAAACGCCCCATGACCCAGCTCACCAACTAAAAAATTGAGAGCCGTACGTATAAGTACGATTGAGTGCTTGTTTTATCTACCTTCTCTTGTATCCCCATATCGACCCCCCAATCCCTTCTTCTGAGTAAGCATCCCAATTATTACAAATTTGCTAAAAAATCTAAATGTCGTTACGAATTATACTGTTACGAATGTGTATAGTTACGAACTGTCGCCGTTACGAGATGTCTTGTCACGAATTTGGTTGCCTGTATATAAAAGACCAAAAGTGGAGTAAGACCAATATCTAGATTTTGTAATATTAATAACTATCATAGACTAGACGATACTTTGTTATTACTTTATTATAAAATGATTCTTTCTGTCATTGTTTGACTACTTACAAGATTATTTTTCTTGAAAAATAAGCTCCGTTTGCTACACAATCATAAATATGAATATAGGAGTTATCTGGAAATGATTACGTAAAATAACTTTTACCTCAAGAAACCTCTGTTTTAAAAATAGAAAAATTACTGGCAACTATTTTTTAACTGGAATATTGGGGGAAGTCAATGGAAAAGGGTATCGAAATTTTTACTGCTTCATGATTCAAAAAAGCAACTTTTTCATTCATTCCAATATTGTAAAAAAACTACGCAATATAGATGAAAACAATCAACAGGCGTCCCCTTAAAATACTTTTTCTTTAAAATGAGATTTTATAAATTAAAAATTGTTTATTGGGGTATGTGAGGAAGATCACAAGAGATAAACACCATTAAATGCAGATGTAAAACGAGAAGTAGTGAAAGGTAAAAATGAGGGATCTAAAATGTGGAGAAGTGGATATATATAAGGGCGGAACAAGAGTTGGGAAAGCGTGGAAGGTGATAAAGTCTCTCCGGAGGGAAGGAAAGGAAACCTCTAACATAAAGTTAATTGATCTGAAACAGTGGAAAAACCATTATCAAATTTTACTGACAGAAGATAGATATAATTTCCAAGAGATCGAATTGGAAGAATTATCCGAACATACACAAATAGTTGAGATAACAACAGGAGAGTTAAGCAAGGCCCTTAAAAGATCGAAAAACGGTAAAGCAGTAGGACCTGGAGATATCTCAATTGAGTTGGTAGAGTACGGACCAAAAATATTACAAAAGATGTTGGTTCAACTATTTAATAAATGCTTAAAAGTACAAAATATCCCTGATGATTGGAGTGTTGGATATATCAGCTCAATATACCAAAAAGGGGATAACCGCATATGCTCTAATTATAGGGGAATAACTGTTACCAGCTCAGTAGGGAGTTTGTACAATCGAATAATAAAAGAAAGAAAAAAATGAGAATACGAAGACATGGAAGAACAAAGTGGATTTCGTGCAGGAAGATCGTACACTGATAATATATTCGTCCTGCAGCAAGTAATAGAAAAACGGAAGGCAAGGAATATATCTACCCACCTATTGTTTGTAGATTTAGAGAAGGCATACGATACGGTACCTTTGAAAAAACTGTTTCAAACATTGACAAAAGTACGTCTCACAGTAGAGAGTATGTGGATGCTATCGCAAATATATACAAAAATGCAAGAAGTGTCGTTAAAGAAGGAAACTTTATATCTGAATCATTTCCAATAACAAATATATATTCAAACATCGCTAGAGCAGTGGAGGAAACAAGTATCCGGAATTGGAATAGACATATGCGGTGGTAAATGTCTAACAACTTTGTTTTTCGCAGATGATCAGGTAGTCGTAGCGAATGATGAGGAAGACATGGACTACATGTTTAGAAAACTAAAGAAAGAATATGAAAAATGGGGCCTCGATATGAATATGTCAAAGACAGATTATCTTAAGATATGGGATGATGAAGAAATCCAGAGTTAGAAATTAGAACCAAAGAACATTTAAATAATATAAATATCTCGAATCTATATATAATATCTAAAGAATGTACTACCAAAAGAGACATCGAAATAAGAACGCAGGAGGGCAAAAAACGGTAAACTTTCTAAGCTCTCTACTATGGTCTAAACATAAAAGACAAAAAACGAAATTGACAATCTATCGTATGTTGGTAGAGTCTATTTTGACTTATGGGGCAGAAGTTTGGCAGATCACTAAAAAAGATAGAAAAAGAATAAAGTAGTGGAAATGGATTATGTAAGGAGAGTGTGTGGTATATCCAAAAAAGATCACATCAGGAATGAAGATATTAGAAGGAGGACACATACTGTATATTCTAGTGTAGATAGACTTGAAACGAGACAACTAGTGTGGTAGGTAACGTGAAACGGATAAATGAAGATAGATGGCCAAAGAAAGCTTTAAACTGCATACCACAACAAGAAAAAGAAGTGGAAGGCGTTCAGTTGCTTGAGAAGAAAATGTACGGCACATTATAAGAGATAGAGTTATCAAAGAAGACGAATGGATGGACAGAAAACGAGAGTGATCGAAATGCGCTTATAGATAACGCAGTAAAAATTTCGGTACCAACGAGATGGTACTTCTTTTCTACTGACTTTTACAGATATTAGAGTTGAAAATGGCGACCAGTAATTTTGCGATTTTTTAATTTTTTAATTCTTCGTTTCCTGGGATATAGGAGTTATCAGGGAATGATTACGAAAAATACACTTTTCGTCTAGTCTAGTAGGTTCACTGATACATTTTTTAGCAACTTTATTTACAACTTTACAAATATTGTTATGTACTCGTATTAACAGGTCGCTTTAAAAATATAGCAGCAACATACTTATTCATATTTAATATGTAGAAATAGGAAGTTTTAATGAAAAATTATATCACATATTACTTTACTTAGCTTGAATAGAATATGGTTTGGTCCAAATCAGGATTACTATCATTATATATTTTTTTCGGCTTATGTACAGTTACAGATATGTTATTATTTAGAATTCATTATGTATGTACAGTAAAGAATATAATATCCTATTAATTTTAATAATTTAAGTGTAAGCAATAAAAATGTATGATAGTGTAAAATTCAAATAAACTCGTAGGCTGTATAACTCATTTCCTGCTACAGGTTATATCCTGCTAAAGGTTATATCCTGCTACAAGTCTTGTTATCTTCTAATTATGATATATCTTTATCTATGCCGTCTTTAAACTTTTTGTCAAATTTATTCGCCATTTTTATATTATTTTATTACGAACCAATTTTCAATTAATTAATTTTAACAGAAAATAAGAGGTAATAATGGATAAAAATACAATGCATGCATGCACATAATAACGAAATGTGAAGCAAGATATAAACCAATGAAAAGAATAAATGGAAGACAGGAACACAAGATTACAGATTTGGAAGTACATAGTAAAAAAACAAAGAAATCACCACAGAATATGAAGAAGATAAAGAAAAAGATACAAATGCAGTTATGATTAGAATGATGAACTATGGGGAAAAAATGAAGACATGATGAACGAAATAAACCAAGTGGAGAAGAAAGCAGCCAAAAGCAAATAAGCAAATAATAAAAACCTAAGACAAGAGAATCAGAACTTGAAAAGAGGAATGCAACTACAGAAAAAATCAAGAATAGAGAAAAACAGTAAGAAGAAAAATGTGATTATATCATATATGTATTAGGATTAAAAATGAACACACATGAAGATAGAAACATAAGAAACGAAATAGACAATTTCGTGGCCAGACAAGTAAAAGTAAAATAAGGGAAGGTCACAAAGATTGGGAAGAATATCTGCGTTATAGAAACAGAAAACAATGATACAAAAAACAGAGATATTGAAAAACAAGAACAAGTTAAGAACCACAACGAATGAATTTACATAAGTAATGACCTTGAATAAAAAAAAAAGAAATACAGAAACAAATAAATAAAGTGACAAAAGAAGAAAGAGAAGGAGGTATGAAGGAGTAGTTGAAGGTATGAACTAGAGATGGGATGAAGAGAAGGAGCAGCTATACGAAATAAAAAAGGGGAAAGCTACACAAGGGGGGTCAAAATACTAGTAAGCAGTAAGCAACATATGAAAAATGGTAACGACATGGCTCCGCTAAGGATGATGATTTTGGCGGGAGGAAAAGGATATAGGAAGAAATGAAACAAACAAATTGAAGATAGGAAAACGAGAGACCAAATAGACCATCTTTTCATTGAAAAACACAATATATCCGTGACTGATTGTAGACGCTACAGAGGAGCAGATGCCGACAGTGACCATGTATTCACAATAGTCACATCTGAGCAAGAAATTCCTAAACAACCAAGAAAAAGGAAACAACGGAAAAAATAGAAAGTAGACACGGAACTTAGAGGAGTAATGGGAACTAATACAAACAGCCATGATACAAGCGGCGGAACTTAGCATTGAGACAGCAGAAAAAGAAAAGAGATAACACTGGTTTAATGAGGACTGCAAAAGAATCATAGCGCACAGGAATAATGCAAAAATGAAAAATATTAGAAGTAATACATAATGAAGTAAAGAACTTTACCAAACCAAAACTCATACAGTCAATAAAGTCATGATACAAGGAAGTCTTTCAAATCAGTGTAACATCAATAGAAGATTAAAACAAGGAGACCTCCTATCAACAGGGGACAACAAAATTATTATTCTTAATTTTTAATTAATTAATTAATAATAATCAAGCGATAAATAAAGCACTATCGGTGAATACAGTACCTTATACATGGTGTCTGCGTAACTTGGAACCATATGGGAAACTTTTTTAATATCAATTTTACGAAAAAAAGTTATTCCTCATAAAGTGCTCTGCATAGTTTAAAACCTAAGATGCAATCATCAGATATCAAATTTTATCAATAATATATGAGGTATATCCAAAAATATGAATTTCGCTCAAGTGTAAAGTGCCTTGATATTTCACAATATCGAAAATTATCATTGAGAAAAGTTGTTTGTAATTAAAAATTATGTTATAATCTGTATTTACACTCTTCTAATTGAAAAAAAAAATTTGAAAATTTTCTTCAAATTACGGACAGGTACCCAACATCATTGTTATTTAAGATAACGCCGTTATTATTAATTTTGCGAAAAAAGATATTCTTTATAAAAATGTCTGAATAGTCAAAAAACTAAGATGTAATCATAAGATATCAATTTTTTTCAATTTTATACGAGGTATGTCAAAAAATATGAATTTCGCTCAAGAGTAAAATTCCTTTATAGTTCACAATATTTCAACTAGAAGGATGCAATTGCATATTGAAACATAGTTTTTAATTCTGAACAACTTTTTATAATAACAATTTTCAATATTGTGAAAAATAAAGGTATTTTACTCTTCAGCGAAATTCATATTTTTTGACATACCTCGTATAAAATTGACAAAAGTTAATATCTTATAATTTTATCTTAGTTGTTAGACTATGCAGAACGTTTTAAAAAGAATAACTTTTTTTCGTAAAATTTATAATAACGGAGCTATCATAAATAAAAATGATGTTGGGTGTCCGTGATTTGAGGAAAATTTAGAAGAGTGTAAATTCAGATTACAACATAATTTTTAATTACAAACAACTTTTCTCAATGACAATTTTCGATATTGTGAAATATAAAGGCACTTTAGACTTGAGCGAAATTCATATTTTTGGATATACCTCGTATATTATTGATAAAAGTTGATATCTGATGATTGCATCTTAGGCTTTAGACTGTGCAGAGCACTTTATGAAGAATAACTTTTTTTCGTAAAATTGATATTAAAAAAGTTTCCCATATGGTTCCAAGTTACGCAGACACCCTGTATATTTCAACAAAAATTGCTATGCTGCAAGGGCACCATGTATTTTATATTATATTATAGTAGTATGTAGTTTTAACAGATAATTCAGTTGGTGTTTAAAAAAATGTCCAAAGAATACACCTTTATTTTTATTACTTACACCACAATCGTCATTTTTAAAAATGATCCTCGTACCAAAATAACAGGTACATATTATTTGCAACCGATACTCAACAAATTGAGTAATGTAAAAAAGGTAAATATTATAAACACCTTTGTTATTTTTTAAATCAAATAAATCAATTATTGCTACTTAAATACTTATCACCTCATTACTCACTAGCTTACAGTCAAGATCAGGAGAGTTAGAGATCTAAATGATAAGTTATATTTAAACTTCAAATAATAATATTATATTTGTAAAATTATTGCAGTATGAAATAAATATACGCAGGATGTTTTATTTAAAACGAAAATACATAAATAGTGTATAGAGGTCTCTGAGACCATTCTATTAATACCATATTTATTGGCTCTTTAGTATAACTGAGTATTATGGATTTTGACCATTTCTTTCTGAATCCATAACTTTAAAACCACCCTGTATGTTTTCTGATATTTGGTACATGTATGTCTTATTCAGAACCCAAACGACCCTCTTTCTAATCACAAAATAATCCAAGTCCTGATTAACAATGAATATAAAGTAATTGAGACCCTGAAACAGCACCCTGTATATTAAAATTTTATGTTCAGTTTTCACATAACTTATCATTCTTGATATCCAAAAATATTTTGCGGATAAATAATTGTTTTAGACTCGTTTACCTAATTTTGCAATCAAGATGGTGGGATAAAAGGAAAAGGTTTGTGGCGCAGCACTTACTACTTTCAGTTGTATAGAAGTTTTGGAGAACCTGACGTTGTAAAATCCATAGATAGCACGCCTTAGATGGATAAGGCATGTATGGAAGATGCCATAGACAGAAAATACATCAGAAAAGTTTTAGACCAAAGAGGGCCGATGGGACAACGAGCAAGACGAAGACCGAGACTTGGATACCAAAACAACTTAGGGAATGATTTAAAATCTATTGAAGTTGCCAGAAACAGGGGCGAATGGAAGATTGTTCTAAAGAAGGCTTTGGCTCATAAACAGCTGTAACGTCATTGATGATGATGATGATGATGATGATGATGATGACGATGATAATGTAATCAAGATTAAAATTAGTAAGACTTTTAATTAAATATAGCCATGGAATATAAGTACTAATGTAGATCGATAGTGCTCCTTGATTGTTTTAAAGAGTTAGCCTTAGAAGATATACTTCACTATATTGTTCTGAAGCTATTTTCTTGTGGAATTTTTGATAATCAATTACTTTTAATGGGAAATAAGCCACAATTTTACCAAAAAAATGATTTTATTAACGTTTCGAAGCCCAAATCGGGTTTCGTTGTCAAAATACAAAATACTACTTTTTGTATTTTGTATTATTTTGTATTTTGACAACGAAACCCGATTTGGGCTTCGAAACGTTAATAAAATCATTTTTTTGGTAAAATTGTGGCTTATTTCCCATTAAAAGTAATTGATTATACTTCATTATAAATACAAATGCAGATATATGCAGAAGACGAAGAAATTAGAGATAACAGAGATGTAGAGGAAGATGCATCAATAATCAAGAATTCATAAATAAAATTAACAACGAGGAGATTCACAAACGGAGGAGAAGGGCTGCTGACGCGGATGTATAAAATAATGGTCAAAATTTGGAAGGACGAAAACATGCCTGTAGAATGGAAAAACGGCTATATCGAGATTAAAAATTTAATAAAAGAGTCTAAAACAACTATTACTGCAAGTGATATTAATGTACAAGTTTTCGCTTAGCCTTTACAAGTAATAATATAGTGCAGTCACTGAAGGTTTTCACCTCCGATTTCGTTGAACCTCCATCGATTTTTATGAAAATTGGTGAGTAGTTAGAGGATACCTCAAGGAACAAAGGTGACATGATGCCAACTTGCGCTTTTACCCTGGGGGTGGATGCTACCCCATCTCGGTGGTGAAAATTATTTCATTAAAAATAATACAATAAATCGATAGAGGGACAAATTCTAAGCAAAATTTGTTATATAAAGTTATTAATATAGATCAATACTTTTTGAGTTATTAAAGATCAAAGATTTTATTTTTTCGTAAAAAAATGCATGTTTTAAAGCAGTTTTTCACGTATAACTCAAAAACTATAAGCTTTTACAAAAAAGTTATTACTACCAAAATTAAAGATAATAAAAAATTTACTACATTTCTCATTTAAAGAACTACACTCATGTTAATTCAAAATAAGTTATGGGTAATTGAAGGTATATTTTTTTCGACGAGTACGCAAATCAAAGTATTCAAGCTTAAATAACGGGAAAACTATGCATTTTATAAAATATACCTACTAAACACTTGTCGAATTACTTTGGAATACTTATCAAATGAGCTCCATAAGACGTTAATGGTATCAAAATTAATCAAGTTATGATGAAAATAAGAGAACTTTTTGGAATTTTTTTGGAAAAAGTGAAAAATAAAACATCGCCATTTCCACAAAAATTAAAATTTATAGAAATCCTTACAAGAGTTTCTTTATATTAGCATAAGTAATGATTTTGGCAATTTTGACCGGTTTAGAATACATATTTTTGAAAAAAGGTATAATTTAAAAAAATCAGAATTTTTCAGATTATCGTTATTTTCATTTTCTTTTAATAATAACTCCAAAAATACTCAATATACGAAAAAAATTATATACAGTATGTCTTCAATATAAGAAAAAAAGGTATTCTTCATAAAAAGCTCTGCATGGTCCAAAACCTAAGATTCAACCATCAGATATCAAATTTTATGAATATTATACGAGGTATGTCAAAAAGTTTGATTTTCACTCAAGAGTAAAGTAGCTTTATTTTTCACAATATTGAAAATTGCTATTTGGAAAAGTTGTTTGGAATTAAAAACTATATTCTAGTATGCAATTACATCCTTCTGATCGAAAATTTTTTTTTTTGAAAAATTATGGATAACTAACATTATTTTCAGCAATTTTAATTCTAATAATTCTTTTATTATTAATTCTACGAAAAAAGTGATTCTTAATAAAAAAGTTCCGCATGGTCTAAAATACTCTAAAACCTAAAATACAACCATCTTATGTCAATTTTATACGAGGTATGCCAAAAAAGATAAATTTAGGTCAAAAGTAAAGTACCTTTACAGTTCAAAATATTTCAATTAGAAGGATGTAATTACATACTAAAACATGGTTTTTAATCCTTAATAACTTTTCATAATATCAATATTCGATATTGTGAAAAATAAAAGTATTTTACTCTTGAGCCAAATTCATATTTTTTGACATACCTTATATAAAATTGATAAAATTTGACATGACATGGTTGTATTTTAAGTTTCAGATCATGCAGAACTTTTTATTAAGAATCACTTTTTTTCGTAAAATTAATAATAAAAGAGTTATCAGAATTGAAATAACTGAAAATAATGTTAGTTATCCATAATTTTTCAAAAAAAAAAAAAAATTTTTAATTAGAAGGACGTAATTGCATACTAGAATACAGTTTTTAATTCCAAACAACTTTTCCTAATAGGAATTTTCAATATTGTGAAAAATGAAGCTACTTTACTCTTGAGTGAAATTCAAACTTTTTGACATACCTCGTATAATATTCATAAAATTTTATATCTGATGGTTGAATCTTAGGTTTTGGACCATGCAAATCTTTTTATGAAGAATAACTTTTTTTCGTAAAATTAATAATAAAAAAGTTTTCCATATGGATACAACTTACAGGGACATACTGTATAATCAAATTTTAGTTTTTTCTCTATCAAATATTTTACCTTTTTTAGTATTTCTGTAGGGTACAAAATAACCGAGATAGAAACGTTTTAATCTTAAATTTTGCCTGCGAGAACCAGGTAACTGGGCAATTTAACCATTTATTATTAAAAAAGTAAGGGGTCGAAAAGATTAAATTTAACGTGGTTTAAAAGCCCTTAAAAGGCGAAAAGTTTTTAGGTCAATCTGTTGTCTCAAAATTAACGGAGTTATTAAAAAAACAATATCATTTTTTGGAAAAAATTTTAAAAGATATTTTTTGAAAAATTTTTGGAGCATGAATTTTAATGCTATCAACTTATTCGTAAGCTCATCTGATAGATATTTTTAAATACTTAGGCAAATGTTTAATAAGTTTGTTTTATAAAATGCATAATTTTCCCGTTATTTAAGCTTGAATACTTAGATTTGAGTAGTCGCCTAAAGAAATATACATTCAATTACCTACAAACTCACTTTTAGTTAACACTAAAAGGTTTTTCTAGTAAGGGATTTATTTCGTTTTTTAATGTCTTCAATTTTGGTAATAATAACTTTTTTGTAAAAACTTATAGTTTTTGAGTTATTTATGAAAAATCATTTAAAACATGCATTTTTCTCACGAATAATTAAAATCTTTGATCTTTAATAACTCAAAAAGTTTTAATTTATATTAATAATTTTATATAACAAATTTTGTTTATAATTTGTCCCTCTACCGCATTATGGGGTTATTTTTAATAAAATAATTTTCACCCCCGAGAAGGGTTGGCATCCACCCCAGGGTAAAAGCGCAAGTTGGCACCATGTCACCTTTGTTCCTTGAGATATCCTCTAACCACTTACCAAATTTCATCCAAATCGATGGAGGTTCAACGAAATCGGAGGTAATAGCTCATATCCACCTTCAGTGACTCCACTAATAGTTTATATTTTGTTTCCGATTTATAACAAATTTCTTATACGCATATAAATATTTGTCGACAAAGTGAGAATTATTTTATCTTGATAACAAAACCAAATAGAGTAGTACCCATAATGTCTTTCAAGTTAACTAATTATTATTCGACTTTTTTCTACGATTTCTGCTGTTGTTGTCGTTTTTGGACGTCCTTGGCGTGGATTGTCTTTAAGGGTTGTAAGACCACGTTTACGATAAGAAGAATTCCGTACAAATAATAAAATATTTTATAATAATCAATTTAAAACATAAAAATACCACTATTTATATACAGTATGGTGCAAATGAAAGGAATCCATTCGTTATTTCGTAAGCCTGCGACTTTAAGCAAAAATCGTGAAACAGGTCGATTTTTAATAATTTTAAATTATGATTTTTTGGCATGTATATCTTACCAGTGACGTCATCTTTTGGGTGTGATGACGTAATGGATAATTGGTTAAATGATAATGGGGTTCGTGTGCTAGCTCATGCCAATGTCAAAGGTTATTCAATTCTCAGTTCAACAAGGTGCCCAAATTTTTTTTAGTCAAATTCATTGACATAAAAAAAAGAATGTATGTAATTAATTTAATTCAAAATACATTTTGCTGATATCAGATAACAGAAATAATATTTATTTCACAAATAAACAGTGCTTTTTGCTTAAATTAAATATTCAAACTGTCAAGAGGCAGGTGCGTGGCAGCCTGAACATTTAATTTAAGCGAAAATGACATTTCTCAAATGTTTTCTGACAGCAGTAAAATGTATTGAGAATTAAATAGTATATATCATTACATACAATCTTTTATTTGTGTCAATTAATTTAATTTAAAAATAACTTTTAGGTAATTAGATAATATATATGTTTTTTTAATATAATATACTAGCCTATTATGTTAGTGTGATTTATAAATTCTTGTAAATAATAAATAAAACATAAATTAAGTGTTTTTATTAAAAATAAAGTAAAGAAGTAAATAAAGTAAAGAATACGTAAAAATAAATTAGCCCTGAACTCATTCCCTACTCACCGGCGATATTGTACCATTTGCACTGCAAAACAAAAACTTAAAATTACTTGTGTATATAATATTTTATATAAAAATGTATAAAACAATGGTATGTCATGTTATACAGGGTGTCCAGAAACTCTACCGACAAACGAAGACAGGAGATTTATCACATCATTTTAAGACAATTTAACCCAATTCACCTAGTTCGAAAATGCTTTCTAAGGGAGCTAGAGCTCTTTGAAGATGGCGCCATATAATTAGTTTTTCTTAAATACCTCCAGAACGTTTCTATTTAGAAAAACGAAAATTTGTATACATATTTACTATCCAGAAATGAATCGATTCCATCCATTGTGAATTTCTAGTACCGGTCATAGGCGTCCGTTTTGGTTAGGGCAACCGTTATTTTATCGCATAACTTTTTTGTCTTCAACTTTTAGGCATGTTTGATACTGGATTAATATAAATTGTGAGGTATTCTAGTACTAAAAGGTACTCTTACTTTAAGTCGGTAGGACACACCGTTTTCTAGAAAAATCGATTTTAAAGTTTTTAGTTGTGAGAATTTGAAAAAAAAAATTGAAAAAAATTAAAAAAAACGATGTATTTTACCAACTTAAAGCAAGAGTAACTTTAAGTACTCGAATATCTCATAACTGAATAATCTAGTGTCAAAAATACTTAAAAGTTAAAGACAATAAGGTTATGCTATAAAATAAGTGTTAACCTACCCAAAACGGACGCCTATGACCGGTACTAGAAATTCACCATTAATGAAATCGATTAATCTCTGGAATATAAATAAATGTACCAGTTTTCATCTTTCTAAATAGTTTTTTTTTTAATTTTTTTTTAAATTCAAAGAACGAAAAATTTTCAAATCGAATTTTCTAGAAAACGGTGTATCCTATCGACTTAAAGTAAGAGTACCTTTTAGTACTAGAATACCTTTTTAATAAAGAATACCTTTTTAATACCTAAAATTTAATAATTTAGAGTCAAAAATGCTTAAAAATTAAAGGCAAAAAAGTTAGGCGACAAAATAACCGTTGCCCTACTCAAAACGGACGCCTATGACCGGTACTAGAAATTCGCAATGGATGTAATCGATTCATTTCTAGAACGTAAATACGCATACCAATTTTCGTTTTTCTAAATAGAAGTGTTCTGGAGGTATTTAAGAAAAACTAATTACATGACGCCATCTTCAAAGAGCTCTAGCTCCCTTAGGAAGCATTTTCGGACTAGGTGAATGGGTTAAATTGTATTAAAATTATCTGGGGAATCGCCTGTCTTCGTTTGTCGGTAGAGTTTCTGGACACCTTGAATAGTGTGTCGCATTTAAGATGAAGAGAGCCCTATATTTTTCGTCTATCAAAATAACTACTGATTTGAAATTTTGCACAGTCATAGTGGTAGGGGAGCCCAAGCGGGGATTTTTGCAGTTACTCGAGCGCGTCAGATTAGCATATGGGAGAAAGCTGGTACTCTGCAGATGTACCTCTACCATATATTGGCTCTTAACACAGGGGAGTTCGTTAAGGGGGGCCCGAAAAAAAAATCTATCCTTAAAAAAACTCGAAATTGTCAGATTAAGATACGGTAAGTTAAGTACATGCAAAAGAGTGTATATTTCAAAAATCTGACGATTGGAGCCGGGCGTAAGGAAATGGGCGAGTCCCAAAGTTTCACAAGAAAAAAGCGAATAATTCGCGAAATGATTGACAGATCGAAAAACTAAAAAATATGTGCTCAATATTTTTTTAAAATCTATCGAATGATACCAAACACGACTTCCCACGGAGAGGGGTGGGGGTAAATTTAATATTTTAAATACGAATCCCGCGATATTTCGCGAAATGAACATCAGATCGAAAAACTGTAAAATACACTGATTCAATATTTTTGAAAAATCTATCGAATGGCACCAAACACGACCCCCATGGACGTGGGGTGGGGGGTTACTTTAAAATCTTAAATAGGAGCCCTAATTTTTATTGCAGATTTGGATTCCTTACGTAAAAATAATTAACTTTTATTCAAAACATTTTTTCGAATTATCGATAGATGGCGTTATAATCGAAAAAAACGATTGTTGGATATGGAAAATTAAATTAGAAAATGGCAAGCGCCCACTAAAATGGAAAACTTTACTTAACTTTTTTTGGTTTTAGGACCTACTCTTTACAACCCAATAGGTCCCCAAAGCGCTCGAGTGACTGCACATTTAGCATACTTTGCTCCCCTACCATAGATATTGAAGGTTTACATTTTTTAATATACTCAACTGAAATTTAAATATTAATCGCGGCCTACTGCGAATCCACAAACAGGGTTAATTTTTGTATATTTTGCTTCCCGTTAAGATATCGGAAAAAGTTATTTGAAAAATTTGTTCCAAATTAATATTATTCTACCTCACATACAAAATTCGCAATTTTATATTTTTCTCAGTATTATTAGTGAAGACCCTAAATATTCATCTCAGGACAGCCAATTTTAGGTTTTAAGTTTCTCACTACAAATAATGGAAAAACTAAAAGTGCGAATTTTGTTACGAAATTTAGTATGTGAGTTAGGATAATATTTGGAACAACTTTTTCAAATAACTTATTCCCATACCTAACTCTAACACTAAGCAAAATATCCAAAATGTACCCTGTTTGTGGAGTCGCAGTGGGCTGCGTTTAAAATTTAAATTTCAGTTTAATATCTTAAAAAATGTGAACATTCAACCTTTATGACTATGAAAAACTTCAAATGTGTATTTAATTTTATAGCCGAAATATAGAGCTGTCTTCATCTTAATGCGACACACTTTATGTAGAAATAGGATTAGAAGAAAAATATAAATAATTTAGAACTCATCATGATATAAAAACGAAAAGAGCATAAGTAATCAAAAATATCTCATTCAATACAAATACATTCATACAATAAATATATACTATACTATACAATGTACAACATACAACCAATAAATAAACGCTTAGGGAATACCATAATCTATGGATATTAGAAACAGTGGTAAAAAATTACAAATAAACTAAAGCAAGTTACCAATTCGCTTGTAGAATCTCTTCACTTTGAACTGTAGAAGACGGACGAAGTTTTAGCAGTACCATGTTCAGCAGTTAGTCGGCATTTGTTAATGTTTATTACACACTACCGCACATCAAACCGCATAAATCGCACACTACAACACACTAAATCTAATACATATTTTATCACTACACTTTAATCAAGTAAAGCAAAAACCCACGAAAAATATTCCGTAGATACAAATATAAAATATCTCGGTTCCACCTTCACGATGGTAAAACATAAACTGAAATACCAGAAATAAATACTATAAGGCGATAATTTCATTAGATGAACAATTCTTTATCTATTTCGCTATTAATGAATCATTTTGTAGGTATATAGGTAATTAACATTTTACGGAGATTTTTATACAGGGTGTCCAGAAACTCTACTGACAAACGAAGACAGGAGATTCTTCACATAATTTTAAGATAATTTAACCCAATTTACTTAGTCCGAAAATGCTTCCTAAGGGAGCTAGAGCTCTTTGAACATGGCGTCTTGTAATTAGTTTTTCTTAAATACCTCCAGAACGCTTCTATTTAGAAAAACAAAAATTGGTACGCGTATTTATCTTCAAGATATAAATCTAATCCATCCATTTCAAATTTCTAGTACCGATCATAGGCGTCCGTTTTGGGTAGGACAGCGGTTATTTTATCGCATAACTTTTTTATCTCTAACTTTTATGCATTTCTGATACTGGATTATTAAATTGGGAAGTATTTTAGTACTAAAAGGTACTTTTGTTTTAAATCGGTAGGACACACCGTTTTCTAGAAAAATCGATTTAAAAACTTTTCGCTTTTTGATTTAAAAAAAAAATTCAAAAAGAAAACTGTTTAGAAAGATGAAAACTGGTCCATTTATTTATATTCCAGAGATAAATCGATTTCATTAATTGCGAATTTCTAGTACTGGTCATAGGCGTCCGTTTTGGGTAGGTCAACAGTTATTTTATAGCATAACTTTTTTGTCTTGAATTTTTGAGCATTTTTGACACTAGATTATTAAATTATGAGGTATTCGAGTACTAAAAGTTACTCTTACTTTATGTTGGTAAAATATTTCGTTTTTTGTTGAAAAGTTCTTTCAATTTTTTTTTCAAATTCCAACAACGAAAAATTTTCAAATCGATTTTTCTAGAAAACGGTGTGTCCTACCGACTTAAATCAAGAGTACTTTTTAGTACTAGAATACCTCACAATTTAATAATCCGGTGTCAAAAAAGCATGAAAGTTAAGGACAAAAAAGTTATGCGATAAAATACCTGTTGCTCTACCCAAAATGCACGCCTATGACCGGTACTAGAAATTTGCAATGAATGGAATCGATTCATCTCTGAAAAGTAAATACGCATACCAATTTTCGTTTTTCTAAATAGAAGCGTTCTGGAGGTATTTAACAAAAACTAATTTCATGACGCCATCTTCAAAGAGCTCTAGCTCCCTTAGGAAGCATTTTCGAACTAGGTGAATTGGATTAAATTGCCTTAAAATTATCTGAGGAATCTACTGTCTTCGTTTGTCGGTAGAGTTTCTGGACACCCTGTATAGTAGACCAGGGCATTTAGCACTGAAAACATTGGAATAAATCGATTTTTAAATACAGCATCTAGAGATTTGTAACTTTTTGCATTGTGCTCAGGATGATGTCAGGAAAAAGTCTTCTATAGAAGAATGGGTGGAAATGCATAATTATTGCACTTTAAAGTGCATAAAATGCACCCACATGTGTATAAACATGTCAAAATGAGCATATTAAGGGCCAGGTTTTGTTACTCAGGAGTTTTTGAGGTCGCTGAACACGAATACGTCATCAGAACTAACACCTGGAGCACGGCTAGGGTCACGTCATCTTCTGGAGTTTCGAGGGATTTGGACACTGAATTGATGCACACAGATTACGCAAGAGGTTTTTGGAGTTACTGAACACGAATACGCTATCAGGACCGACCCCCGGAGCACCTGGTGCCCACAAACTGCTAAGGCACGTCATCTTCTGGAGTTTCGAAGGTTTTTGGCATTCATTAATTGCAAACAGATTACTTGGGGGTTTTTAGGTGGCTGAAAATGAATATGCCATCAGAACGACACCCGGAGTACCTGGTGACTAGGGTCATGTCATCTTTCTAGGGTCGTTATCGTCTGGAGTTTCGAGGGATTTCGGTATTGAATTGATGGATACAGATTACGCAAGTGGTTTTTGGAGTTCCTGAATAAGAATACGCGATCAGATCTAATTCCCGGAGTACCTGGTGCCCACTGTCACTGCTAAGGTACGTCATCTTCTGGAGTTTTGGTGGTTTTTGGCATTTAATTGATGCAAACAGATTACTTGGGAGGTTTTGGGGTTGTTGAAGACAAATATGTTATCAGGATGACACCCAGAGCATCTGGAGACTATGGTCACGTCATCTTCTGGAGTTTCGAGGGAATTCGGTAATAAATTTACGCAAACAGATCACACGGGAGGTTTTTGGTAATGCTGAACCCGAATTTGCCATTAGAATCGACTTTCGAAGCTCCAGGTGTCCACGGTCACTGCAAAGAAACGTCATCTTCTGGAGTTTCGAAGATTTTCGACACTGAATGCATGCAAATATATTCATAGGAGGGTTTTGGGGTCGCTGAGAACGAATATACCCTCAGAACTGATCCCCGGACTACCTAGTGCCCAAGGTCACTGCTACGTCATGTCATTTTCTGAAGTTTCGAGGGATTTCGGTACTGTCGCAATTCTGCAACCACGAGGCAGGTGGGTGGCAGCATGAACATTAAATTTTAGGGAAAACAATATATATTCGTCAAATAAACATTTTTTCGTGTACTCTGACGAACTTAAAATGTGTTTTGAATTAAATAAATTACATATAGGTACGCTTCATTTTGTGTCAATTAATTTACTTCAAAAAAATTTGTTTGGACAATCTGTAAAATAATTATGTTAATGTTTATATTACTGAATATCGAATTGAATACCCTTTCAAATGAGTTAGTACACAACCCCTGTTCTCATTAAAACAATCATCGATTACGTCATTACGGCCTGATGGATGACGTCACTATTATGTCATATACATATATCAAAAAATCCTAACTTAAAAATAAAAATCGACTTGTTTTTTGATTTTTCTCCAAAGTGGCATATTCTCGAAAAATTGAATTTATTTCATAATATTGAAACACTCTGTAATATATCAGCGCTATCTTTCTACTGACAAATTATTTGCTGTCTCGTAAAGTAATTCATAAAAAAATCGCAAAATTTTAGAAACTTCGATATAATTAGTTAACTATTTTGTAGAACTATTTCGTTTTATGTTTTCACAACATATAAAAAATGGTTAAAATGATTAGAAATAAAAGTAAATAATGTTCGATACAGAATATTAAAATTTTAAAACCCAATGAAAAATTTATTTTGCTACAATTAAGGGAGTAGTCACAAAATCTTATTCCAATGCTATTTAAATACATTCAGTTTTTTTTTCGAATCCTGAGAAAACTAATATATATGTTTGAACAATTTAAACGCAGAATAAAAGATTACATTATTACCGAGGGCCGAAAGTCCCTTAGATTAAACAGAAAGTTTCTTTTGAGTGAGATATTTGAAATTAAAAATTAAGCTAAATATTCTCTTTTTTTTCACCCCTGTAGATTATTAAAATTAAACATATAGAAGTTTTCAGGGACTTTCGGCCCTCAGTGATAATGTAATCTTTCATTCTGCGTTCAAATTTTTCCAAAATTCTCCAGTTTTCTAAGGATTCGAAAAAATGAATGCTTTTAAATAAAATTAAAGAATAGAATAGAAATAATGCTAGAAAAAATAGAGATGAAAACCCCCAGAAAGATCGATGGTCACTATACCTAGATAGAGCTAGAAGTACAGATATACGACGGAGATGCAAAGTGAAGAATATCAAGGACCGAGTAAGAAATATAAGACGATACCTTAGTGTGAAAACCTCGTATCTACAGGATACCTACAGAACCTCGTTACAGGAGAGATTTTAAACTTAATTTCTGCATACTACATAAAACAAAAAAACTATCTTTACATATTTTTGATTCTGGGTACGTTTAGATCATTACACATACATTTTTCATATATATTTTGGGTTAGAGTATGCAGAAATTCAGTTAAAATTCACTCATGTAAAATTTTCTGTAAAATGAGACACGAGTTTTTCACACTAAGCCATCGACGAGTAGAAATAAATATAAGCCGATTAGTGGGAAGACCACGAAAATGATGGAATAACAACTTACTGGAGGCGCATTAAAAAACAGACAGGTATCTCTACACAAAAAGAAGAAGAAGAAGAATACCACTGTAATTTTACAACTACCTACAAAATTTTAAAAACCGTTAGCAATAACTTTCGATCAGTACGTGTTGCCAGTTCTGATATACGGAACTGAAACTTGGGCTTTTAGCCACAGCGTAGTCCAAAACTTCAAGTGACTCAGAGAGCTAAGAAACGGAGAATGCTCAACATTAAGCTCAGTGATCGCAAGTACAATGAAGAGATGAGAAGACGATCAAAAGTAACAGATGTGATCCAGAAGATCGCCATGCTAAAATGGAACTGGGCAGGATACATGAGAAGAATGGAAGACAACCGCTGGACAAAGCGAATTCTCGAGTGGCGACCAAGGCCAAGCAAAAGAAGTACAGGCAGACCTCAAACAAGATGAACTGATGATATCCAGCGAATGGCTGGTCACAACTGGATGTAAGAAACAACAATCAGATATAAATGGACAAACCTAAGGGAGGCTTTCATCCGACGATGGATGGAATAGCCGTTGTTGATAATGATGACAGATTTGGTAAATAGTTTCTTCAACTGTTACATAATTTACTTTTATTTCTAATGAAACTTCTTCGAGTATTAATCACATAATATAAAAACTTGGTTCGTATAAAAATGCGTTTATAAAACAGTATACTCTCCCTATAACGAATAGGGTAATTACGAGGTTTCGCTAATAACGAGATACATTAGGTGTCCCATAAAATTCCTATTGAACTATAAGCCTCTATAACGAGGCATATTTAGTTATAACGAGGGAAAATGAGATCAACGAACATATTTCTTTTCCTGTTTCTTCGCGGTGATGGCTAAATAAATACCCCAGCTGCCTGTATACAGAAATGCCCAAAATCTATGTGCTTATCGAGACCAGTGATGTAGTAAACTCCACCACCTGTCAACTTATATCGAGGTAGTTAGTCTGAAATTTCAGTTATCGTTATAGAGGGAGTCTACTGTAAACATCTCTTTATTAAAAAATTATTCGTTTATGATGATGTCTTCACTGTAGTCGTATAAGTTTGGCCAGAACTTTGAGCTAGATTTACTTGCGTCGGTTGCGATGTTGGCGGACTCTCAAATTTTGGTTTGCCCATCAAAAACGCTGGATTTGATTCTAGTCCAACCCCGTTTGGATTTAGGGATGATGTCACCCCTATCAGTCCTGTAATCAGAAAAATACTTTAGAATGTGTATATGCCAGTGGTTTATACGACTACCACACCATGCTTCACAAGACCATCAAAATCCTTAAGGAAAGCTGGATGCATTAGAAGGAAGGAACGGTTATTCTATAAGAGCTACGACCCTTCATTAAACATGTTAAGATTTTTTAGATATATTATTTTTTATAGTCTTAATAATAAATACAATAAAAACATTTAAACATATTTCAAGTGCATTTTTCAAACATTCCTCATTCGATAGAGTAATTGAAGTGGATAGAAGAACGTAATATTCTCAATGGATCATGCTTAGTTACTGTCTTAGCTTATTTAACTCTATTTAGAGGGACATGCCTACTACGATATAAGACTGCTAAAATACACTGCGCCTCAAAATTAACGCATAATTTTAAAAACCCTGGTAAATCAAATAATTTAAATTTCTCTGATTTTTGTGATAATATATTATTGTTACCCCCGGTATATTACAAAAGTTATCGCAAGAACGGTTAAAAACGCTGATGTTTTATCACTTTTTGCAAAAAAATTAAAAACACGCTAGTTGTGTTTCATTTTATTTCGAATTTAGTTGGGTTGGAATTAGACCGGGCATTATCGTCGCCCCCGCTAGCGAAATTATTCCGATTCAATTTTTTTGCACAAACTTACTCAAAAATAGGTCCTTATAACATATCCACAGGGTGCCGGGTGGTGCCGTGGCCGAGAAATTGTTCAAACCATTTTTTTTTAAACAAATTTACAAAAAATTTTTTTTCATTTCGAACAATACTTTTTTAGATAATTTGGATCATTCTGAGCAAAAAATATTTCTTTTCATTTTTCTGTAAAATTGATTGTTGTCGAGTTATATGCGATTAAAAATTTGAAAAATGCAAAAATGGCCCTTTTCAAGGCCTAATAACTCGATTAAAAATTATTATTATGAAATTCAGAAAGTGGCCAAGTTAAGTTTCAAACCCCTTCTTCAAGGTCCTGAAGAAATTTTTGTTATTATTTTATTACAAAGCTGCCATTTTTAATTATTAACAATTAGCGCTACAGTTCAACAGTATACTGTTAGCCACCGTTAGCGTCGTCGCCCCCGTTAGCGAAACTATTTTGATTCGATTTTTTTGCACAAGCTTACTCAAAAAGTAGTCCTTATAACATATTCATAGGGTGCCAGGCGGTGCCGTGGTCGAAAAATTGTTTAAACAAAAAAATGTTCGAAATGAAAAATTATTTTTGAGAATTTGTTTAACACAAATTGTTTAAACAATTTTTCGATCACGGCACCGCCCGGCACCCTATGGATATGTTACAAGGACTACTTTTTGAGTAAGCTTGTGCAAAAAAATCGAATCGGAATAATTTCGCTAGCGGGGCCACCGATACTGCCCGGTCTAAATACGTTGTGCTGAACGTTCAAAGGGGCTTTTCAAGTTTATTAAGTGTTTTTTCCTGAAATTCACTCAGTCAACCATTTCAAGAGTGTTAATACGTTTTCTGTTACTGGAAGTAACTCGAGAAAACTCAGTCAAGGCCGAAGAATGGTTACAACTCCTAATCAAGACGGGTTTTTAACACTTCGTACACTGAGATAAAGGTTTGTTACCAGTATTTCTCTACAAAATGAATTTTTGGATCGTTATCTATTTAGAATCAGCCAAAATACGATTAGAGAAAGACTTGCCAAAAACGACCTACGCCCTGGAAGGGCACCAACTGGCCCATTATTGACCAGAAACCGAGAAGGCAAAGATTAAATTTTGTTCGTGAACATGTTGATTAGAATAATGACGATTGGAGAAGAATATCCCCACCGATGAATCCAGGTACTGTCTTTTTTCTGATGACAGGAGAAACAGAGTGTACAGAAGGCCTGGGGAACGCTACGCACAGTGTAGCACCGTAGGGACTGTACACTGTACTGTATGGTCACAGTATAAAGAGGGACCTCTAAAGTTGAACCTCTATATACTGTGGTATGGTGACGGCTCGGTAATGGTGTGGCGTGGAATTAATTTGGAGGATCGTACGGAATTAGTTAGAATAGATCGCCGGCGGCTTGCATCGCAGACGTATATAACAGACATTTTAGAAGAGCATGTCGTGCCATTTGCACCATTTATGGGAAATAATTTCAAGCTTATGCAAGATAATGCCAGGCCACACATGGCAAGAATTCTGCAGCAATATCGTCAGGAGGTTGAAATTCCTGCCATGGATTGGCCTGCGAGAAGTCCTGACCTCAACCCAATAGAACATATTTGGGACGCCATAGGCAAACGACTACGACAACTACCTAACGCACCACACACATTAGATGAACTGTTTTTGAGGTTAGTTGAAATTTGGAATCAAAATGATCAAGAAGAAATTAGAACGGTTATTCTCAGTATGAGAGATCGTTGTCAAGCAGTGATAAATGCCAGAAGAGGCAATATTCGATACTAGTACTCGGTACTATACACTAGTCCTTTGTTGAACTTTAAAAATTTCAATTCCATCATTTATTTATAGGGTTAGTTTGCTTAGATCAGTTGTTTGTTTAGATGTTTAGATTTATGATATTATATTGTAAATTTCAATACATTTTTTGTAAAAAAGAAAAGTTTTTATTTAAGATGTTCTAAAACAACCATAATGCAGAAAAGAACAAACGAAAATTTTCTCATTAAAACTCAAAATAAGAATTTTAAAATTATGTGTCAATTTTGAAGCGCAGTGTAGTTATAATTCAATCAAGTAGCCTCTATCCAAATTGGAGAGAGTCGTACTGAAAAAGTACTCATCGAACATGGAGTACCACACTGTTGTGTTTTGGCAACCAGTCGTTTGAATCTGTACTCTGAAGAAATATTTAGAGAGGCTTTGGATGACAGACAAGAGAGAGTAAACCTAGGTGGAGAAGTAGTCAACAATATCAGATATGCTGACGATACAGTCATTTTTGCAGAAAATTTCCAGACATTGGTAATTCTAGTCAGTTAAGCAAGTTATCGGGGAGGCCTTAAGTCAACATTTCAAAGACAAGAAGGATGGCAGTTGGAAAGATTAATATGGATCAAAATCTGCTTTCTCTTAATGAAGAGGAGAAATAAAACGGATTAACAATTTCAATTACCTTAGCAGCTGGTCAAATGTAAATTGTGACTCTGATGAAGAGATAATAACCAGGATCGGAATATCACGTAAGGCTGTTATTACCTAGAAACCAGGTTTACGTAACAGAAACCTGTCGATGAATATAAGCAAGAAGGTCCTGAAATGTGTAGTTTATCCTATTGTATGGTTGCGAGACGTGGACGTTAAAAATCGCAAAAATTAAAATAAACAAATTAGAGTCATTCGAATTGTGGTGATAACGTCAGATCCTAAAGATATCGTGGGTTTCGCATACTTCCAATGAAGATTTTCTTCAAATGACGAATTGAGAACGTCTGCTGATAAGCATCATAAAGAGGAGAAAAACAGAATACTTCGGTCATAACATACTTATAGGATCTAAATTAAATACCCTCTACTTCGCCTTGTAATACAAGGGAAAGTGGAGGAAAAGAGATGGATTGTTCAAAAGAAACTTCCATAGCTGCGTAATGTTAGACAGTGGTGTGGTTCCACACTAGAAGAAATATTTCGTGGAGCAGACGTTTTGGCCAACGCCTGAATATGAACACGGTAGTTAAAGAAGAAGAAGGAATAAAGTCAAAATTATATTTTTCTTTTTTTTTGTCTCTGAGTTCCTATTTTGCACCTAAAGTTTCTAAATCATATAAAGATTATTTAACATTTTTTTAGCTATTGAATGATACCTCAAGGGACCTAACTTTCAATGTGTTTTTACTGAAGTGTGACGCATAAGTGTGATAAAGTGGGATAAAATGTGAGAAAGTGTGATAAAAGTGTAATAAGATAAGTGTGATAAAGTGTAAACGCATAGTAAAAACACATCACATGAAGTTATTTTAAACATAATCCTATATTTAGTCCATTATTTCACGGTTTTTGTTTTGCTCTAAATTTTAAAGAACCGCTTGGATTGACATGAAATTTGGCATACGCATAGCTTACATGTCAAAGAAAAAAAAGTGATATTGTGCCGATGTGTGCTTTTGCCCTGGGGGTGACTTTCACCCCCTCTTGGGGGTGAAAAAATATATGTCCAAAATAAGTCCGGAAATGGATAAACTGACTAATTTTAAGTAACTTTTGTTCTATAGAGCTTTTTCGCCAAGTCAACACTTTTCGAGTTATTTTCGAGTGAATATGTTCATTTTTCAACAAAATAACCACATTTTTAGACGGTTTTTCGTAAATAACTCAAAAAGTAAGTATTTTGTCGAAAAAAACGTTCGTAGCAAAAATAGAGCCTATAAAAAAATTAAAAAAATGGTGTACGCGTTAGGTCTCTGGATCTCGTACCAGAGTTCTCGTATCGAGAACTAGAGTTATAGCCAATGAGAAATAGATTCATATTCACCAAATTTCAAATAGAATATTTCGACGTGAAATATTCAAAAAATTAAGCACTTTTTGGGGAAAACCCATTATAACTTTTTTAAAGTGTTTAAAAAGCTTTATTTATGTTTTTACAAAAAGTTTCTAGCATTAAATTTAAGCAAGTTACACTCAAAATAAAGTTGGTCCCTTTTGTTTTTGCAAAAAAAAAATCGGGAAGACCACCCCCTAATTAGCAACTTAAATGAAACTAATCGTTGCCGCTCCACAAATTATTTTACTTATGTTGTTTTTATATGATCTGTAAGTTTCATCAATTCAAAGTGCTTATTTTTGAAAAAATTTGGTTTCAAAATAAAATTTTTAAAAATTTAAATTTTGAAAAATATGATTTTTTTCAAAATAACTTAAAAATTGTTAGAGATACCAAAAATCTCGAAAAACAAAAAAAGTCAGATTTTCTTTTCTAAATATCATGTATTTTTTTGTTTTTCTGTTAGACAAAAATTGATCAAGATTTGGTATTTCTAAATTTGCATATTTTCGTGATCAGTGACTCGTTCAACCCCTTTTAACTACAGCCCTTTCAATAATAAGGACTTTGAACTGATGAAACTTACAGATCATATAAACAATATATACACGAGTCAAGAAACTTGTGAAGTCGTAACGATTAAGTTCATTTAAGATACTAATTAGGGGGTGATTTACTCGATTTTTTTACCAAAACCAAAAGGGACTAACTTTATTTTGAGCGTAACTTGTTTAATTTTGATGCTAGAAATTTTTTTTATAAAACAAAAATAAAGCTTTTTTTAAAAACTTACAATAAGTTGTAATGAGTTGTCCCCAGAAATGTGCTTCATTTTTGGTTATTTCACGTTAAATTATTCCATTTGGAATTTGACGAATATGAACCTACTTTTCATTAGCTATAACTCTGCTTCTACTAGGTATAGAGACGTGATATATACACCATCTTTTTAAATTTTTTATAAGCTATATTTCTGCTCAGAATTTTTTTTCGACAAAATACTTACTATTTGAGTTATTTGAGAAAAACCGTCTAAAAGCGTGGTTATTTTGTTGAAAAAATGAACATATTCACTGCCAAATAACTCGAAAAGTATTGACTTAGTGAAAAAACTCTATAGAACAAAAGTTACTTAAAATTAGCCAGTTTACCCATTTCCTGATTTTCTTTGGACGAATATTTTTTCACCTCCAAGAGGGGGTGAAAACCACCCCCAGGGCAAAAGCACATATCGGCACAATATCACTTTTTTTCTTTGACTTGTTAGCTATGTGTATGCCAAATTTCATGTCAATCCAAGCGGTTCTTTAAAATTTAGAGGTTTTGCAATATTTTACCGTTAAAGAACGGACTAATTAGTTATTTTACAAATTATTCATTCTAAGTAGTGATCTTTCTTCTAAATTTATCAAGTCAGAAGAACCGTACTATCTATACTATAATCACAATAACGATGCACTAGGAATAAACAATAGTCCAGGACGCATCTGTTTTGAGATGGACGTTGAGAGGTGACTCATATTTTTTGCAGAAATTTTTTGGAATTAACTCCTATAATAATAATTAGGTTATCCTTCCACTCCAAAATGTCCGGAAGATTGTTTAAATAATCAAATTATCAAAAAATGAAGGAAGAATTCAATTTTCTTGGTTTTTTGATTATAACTTTCAAAGTATTCACTTTCGAAAACAGTTGTGCTGATATAAAAGTTGCGTAATTAAATTTCCTACAATATAGGGTTGGTTACAAATTTTAAAAATTGTCACCATTGTTGGAAAATAGCAATAATTGCGAGAAAACCATAAAAAAACAAGTATTTGCATTTTACGTTTTACAACCATTTATGCTACACTTAGGACCTTCATGTTTTACCCAGAAAAACTATATAATATAGTTAAATAATACTGTAAATTTCATTAATATCGGTGCAATAGATTTTGCAAAATAAATTTTGCAATTCAGCTTTCGCAAAAAAATTAATTTTTTCAAAATGTTGCAGGACTGAAAATAAAGCAGATAGCAAGTTGAATTTTTTTGCGTATAGAAAAATACCGTACCTTACATTTTCAATTTGTAAAATTAAAATCCATTAACTATCACGGCGGCGTCAGGAATTTTTTAAATAAACATTAATTTTTGGTGCTACGCGCAGGACAGCGGTGTTCGATTCACACAAGTTGATTTCCACCAAAAATTTCTTCCAATCTTTATCTAATATATTATTTTCTTACACTACATTTTGTTGTATTTTAATATTTTAATTCCATAAAAATCAAACTAATTTGATTATTGTTTGTGAAATATTGTTTAAACAGTTGCATATGTTTAAAAATAATAAACTTTTATTCTCTAACTTAAAATATATGAACAAAGAAAGTTTTTGCCAAAAAAGTGTTATTTCAAAGGACAGAGCATGTGTTTTTATTTTGCAATAAACACATTTATTTATTTATATCGAAATGTACTAAAAATTAAAATTTGTCAGTCATTATCAAAGGTCATTGGAATGCCCAATCAGAGCAAACTATCCGCTGTCCTGCGCGTAGCACAAAAAAATGTGTATTTTAATAAAATTCCTGACGCCGTAGTGGTTAACCGATTTTAGTTTTGCATATTGCAAATGAAAGCTACGGTATTTTTCTATATGTAAAAAAAAATTAAACTTGCTGCCTGCTTTATATTCAGTCCTGCAAGATTTTGAAAAAATTAATTTTTTTTGCGAAAGCTGGATTGCAAAATTTATTTTTTCTACAACCACTATTCAAAGTGCACTTTTCTGCACGGTTTTATGTTAGCAAACTTGATATTTTCTCACAATATAAGATATTTGACATTAGTGTGCAGAAAAGTGACGTTTCTGTGCCGCAAAGTGACGTTTCTGTGCCGCAAAGTTCTTTTCTGCACAGTTGACTACCTCATTCTGAGTAACGTTATATTCTGTTTACATCCGTGGACTACCGCATTCTGAGTAACGTTATATTCTGTTTACATCCGTGGTTAAACTTTAGACAAATATATAACCTATAAGACAATTATTATATTTAACTATAGCATAGAAACTAAATTATGGATGTTACAACTGTTTTATTTTACAATTTTATTCTTATTAAACATTTTATAATTATCAAATAACCAATAAGGATTTAGCAACCTGTGCAAGAGACGTCGAATGAAGTAGGTTTTGTGTAAATCCGTGACTGCATAAAAATATAACGTCAATAATGTGTAATAATTGTTTAAATTTAAACAAATTAAGGCAGTGCATTAATTTTTTAACTGATTTCTGTGCAATTTATTTAATTATAAGGAATTTAAATTGATTAGTAGGTATTAATTAAATACAGTTTAAAATTTATCACATAGGTACCTATTATAAATAATCGTCGTTTGGAAATTGTGATTTTTATTTTTAGGAAAAACTGTGCTTGTAGAAAAAGTATAGTGTGAAACACGTGCAGAAAGGTAATTTCTCACTCGTTTGAATTGCGGCACTCGCTTGCGCTCGTACCGCAACTTTTCAAACTCGTGAGAAATTAGTACCTTTCTGCACTTGTTGCACAATATACTATTTCAAAATCTATTCAACCTATCTTAATGAAATTCACAGTATTATTTTCTTATGTCATTAAGTTTTTCTTGGTAACATATGAAGGTCCTAAGTTTAGTGTTGTTCTGAAGCTATTTCCTTGTGGCATTTTTATAATTAAGTATTTTCTATGGGAAATGGGCTCTCCTTTATCTCCATTATTGGCTAATATATTTATGGAGGATTTCGAAACTAATATCATTTCTAAACAAAATTTAAAACCCACAGTATGGTGGAGATATGTAGATGATTTGTTTTCGATATGGCCTCATAGATCAGAATTGTTGGATACATTCCTGAATATTATAAACGATCAAGAAGAGACAATAAAATTTACAATGGAAAAGGAATACAATAACACTTTGCCTTTCCTCGATGTTTTAGGCTCAAAGAAGGATACTGGATATGAGACTCAAGTATATAGAAAACCAACACACACCAACAGATATCTCAATCACAAATCAAATCACAACATCAACTTAAAAAGGGGAATCATTAAATCCTTATATGATAGAGCCAAAATTACTTGTTCTAACGAAAATTCATTTTTAGAAGAAAAACAATTGTTAACATCTGTTTTATTAAAAAATGATTATCCTTTATCGTTTATAAATAAGGAATTGACAAGATTGGATCGAATGGAACAGAACTACTCCTACAACATTCACAAGAAATAATACGAGGAAAATAACAATACAATATATATCCGAGAAACTTAAAACAATAGGAAATAAGTTCAACATTTCAACAACATTCAAAACAACAAACACATTGAGATCTATTCTATCTAAAACTAAACCTAACAATGAACAAGAAAGAACAAAGAATTGCATTTATAAAATACCTTGTGAATGTGAACAATTTTATTTAGGTGAAACATCAAGACCATTAAACGTTAGAATAAGTGAACATCAGTCTTATATTAAAAATAGAGAATTTGATAGATCTCAAATATGTCAACATGCATGGGATAATGAACATAGAGTTCAGTGGAGAGATTCAAGTATAGTTCTGAAAGAAACAGATAGTAAAAAGAGAAAAATCAAAGAAGCGGCTCTAATTATGCTAAATGAAACCAATTGTGTCGCAAATTCCTCGGTAGAATGCAGTAGGATGTGGTTACCCATATTAAAGGAGGAAGTCAATAGAAAGAAAATACCACGATTAGTAAGTCAATAACATATCGAGTTAGTACAAATTTTATATTTTAGTATTACTTATTGTATATCTATATATTATTAATATTATTTATAATTCAAACATATTAAAGTCAGAATTTGGTATTAGTTTTTTGAAGGTAAATTAAATGTAAGACCAAATACTTACGATGTCGGGATAGTATCACGACGTTTTTTTCCTGGTTTTCCCTCGTGATTTACAATGGAATCTCTAACGCAAGAATTCTACTGTCATCGTTGCATTTGGTTGTCTTTTTAAAGACAGATCACATGCTATGATTTTTTTGCGACGGATATTCTTGAGTTGGGATTGATTTCATGTAATCGAATGAACTATCTCCCAGGAAGTAAAGTCGTCCCAGGAACGCAACTCATAAATATTGGCGATATCATTTTAAAGTCTTCTACTTTAAAATGTATAATATACGTCTAAATTGCCAATATAAATGAGTCAGATTAAATAAATTATTAGAAGAATTTTTTTACTTAGCAACAACATTTTTGTCTATTTTAATAGTATTTTGTATTTTGACAACGAAACCCGATTTGGGCTTCGAAACGTTAATAAATTCATTTTTTAGTAAAATTGTGGCTTATTTCCCATAGAAAATACTTAATCCTAAGTTTAGCATAAATGGTTGAAAAACGTAAAATGCGAATACTTGTTTTTTTTATCGTTTTTTCGCAATTATTGCTATTTTGCAACAAGGGTGACAATTTTTAAAATTCTTAACGAATTCTATACTGTAGGAAATTTAATTGCGCAACTTTTATGTCACTACAACTTTTCTCAGAAATGAATACTTTCAAAGTTATAATCAAAAAACGAAGAAAAAAATCGAATTTTTCCTTCATTTCTTGACATTTTGATTATTTAAACAATGTTCCGGACCTATTTGAGTGGGATGATAACTCAAATATTATTATATTAGTTACTTTCAAGCAATTTATGCAAAAAAATATGAGTAACCTCTCAACGTCCAAATGTACTAATATTTTTACATATGCGCCCTGGTCTACAAAAAAAAATTAAACCTTGTAAATCATGATTCGGGAGTAGTCCTCGTAACATTCAACATGTCTTGGTTTGCTTATTTCTAGTGCATCTTTATTGTGATTTTAGCGTAGTTCTTTTCTTCAACTGTATGAATGTAACAAAATTCTTTGTATGTAATTTTTTTTACAAATAAGGAAATGCTAATATGACATGATCCATTGTAGAATATTCTTATACATTATAAAGAACACTTAAACATTCAAAATACAACACCAAGTTGACGAATTAAACTATACTATGAAAGATATTTTTGAAAATTCAATACGTGTCTACAATTTTTCAAGCGATTTCACTTGAATTATAATTGTAAAACACGTTCATTTACTTTATCACAAACCCAAATATTCTTCTCCTAATTCTAAACTTATTTTTTATTTAATTTAGCTTAAACGGCTCGACAACTAAGACCATTGGTATAGTACAGTTGATTTCGCAATCATATTTTAGTGTAATGTGTAGTGTCTATAGTGAGTAAATGTCTTGTTACTTGGTAAAGTCGACTTCTTTGTCTTTACAAAGACACGCTAATTGTATCCGAACGTCTGCGGTCCCTCCGGTGAGTACCGATCCTACAAGGATAGAAATTATTTTTATTTATTAATTTATAATAAAAAAAATCGTACTCAGCTGGGATTCGAACTCACCACCCTTGTTTCAAAAGGTAGGTTATCTTACCACTGAGCCCCAGAGGGGATAAATCTATTTAAATTGTAAATATTTTAATAAAATCTTTCTTATTGGTTCCTATATAAAATGTAACAATTATTTAGAAAATTATTTAATTTTCAGTAGTAATAACCCAAGGACATTGATAATTGTTCGAAAAAATTTTATAACAGATTTCGAAAGCTTGTTGCTTGGAAACAGACCGACGCCGTAGACGGAGGTCTGTTGCCTGTAAGCAACAAGCTTGAGAAAGTTGTTAAAAAATTTTTGAGCATTTATCAATGTTCGAGGGTTATTCGGATAGAAAATTTTTTACTGTAAACAGTATTCTTTGGTATATTTGATTCGATAATTTCATTAATATTCTCATCAGTATTACAACCAAATCGTGACATTTTGAAATATTGAATATTTGAAATGTCAAAATCGAAATGAAACGAAATGTAGATATCCATAGCTACATGATTGAGTGAAAACAGCCCATGGGATCTGTTTTCAGTATAATGTTGGTTTTATTGGTTGTATTCAATCAGATGACCACAAATTAATTGATTTCATTGGATTTCTAATTGAGCAAAAAAATTTTCAATTTAATTCCTCAAAAGGTCAAAATTGAGGTCGGACAAATAAATAACAATTATTACTGAAATGATATAGCGGCTACATCGTTAATTAAAGCTATAAATAATCCTGAGTTATAGCTTCAGACGACTTCCAATTGAACGCAAAATATCAAAAAATCAGGACAATAAATTTAAATTTCCTACCAATACAAAACCATATTACAATTCATCTATAGGGGCGATATGATATATAGAATGATATTATGTTAACGCTTTTTTGAAATCAGTATGTTTTAAGTAGAAATTTGACTAATATGACAATCTATTGTTTTTGTCATTAAAATAAAATAAAATCGATAAACGGCTTAGATTTTTTTTACTCCTTTTCTTTTTTTTGCGTCTATTACAGCGTTTTCCAGCCGAATTTCCAGAGTTTTCTGTCAAAGCTCTTAAGTTTTTAAACCCGTGGCAGTCATTGCATCTTCGACATCTCTCCAGAACAGTCTTGGTTTACTTCGTTTTCTTCTGGTGGGCGGAGTCCATGTTTCTATCTATTTTGACCATCTATTTTCAGGCATTGTCTGCAGGTGTCCATAACACTTAAGTATTTTGGCTTCAATTGTGTCTATTATGTCTAGATCAATCTCCATTTCTATACTAATATCTTCGTTCCTAACCCTATTAAGTCTAGTGAATCGGCAACATCGTGTAAAATATGTAGTTCATTTTCATGGACTTAATTTTTGATTTGTTTCCTTGAGTTCTTTCCCAGAGTTTGGCGCTCTACAACCTTTTTTCTTGTTTTTCTTCAGCCTTAACCCATTCGCTGCCTATCTAAGAGGATGGAACTTATCTAGGAGCCATTTTGTTGAACGGCACCTGACCAAGTCAAGTATGGCAAGTAACCATATCATGCGCTGGCGCGTTATCGGCAGCGAATAGGTTAAGTAATCCAGCTTTGTACATAGGCCTCCTCTAATTCAATCCTGTGTGTTATATTTTGCGCCACTTACTTCCAGTTGTGTCCTCCAATCTTGTTAATGTCATCAGCCCATCTTATTTGATCCAGTGCAAGTGACCTTGAGGGTTTCAGTTAAATATGTTCAGTTATAACTATTTATTTAAAGAAATACGATTTTAAAACTGATGTTTGTATATTTTAATACATAAAATATAAATGAATATTTATTCTATAATCTACCACTATTTCTCTAAACTTTAATATTCATATATTTAATCTACTTGGTCCTAATTCAAAATAACAGGAAAGTACGGTGACACTCATGCATTTTTATTGATCTTTTATCAATTTATTCAAAGACACTTAGAAAGGAAAATACGGGTACATGCTTTCTTGTGGCCAACACAAATTTGAAAATAAACCATTTATTATTGCTCAATATGTAAGATTTCATTTACTTGTAAAGTAAAAGTAAGTATGTATAGACGGTTGCATTTCGATTCAATTCTAGTCTCTTACCACTCCCACTATCAAGAAGTACATGCGTGTTTCATGGATTTTGAAAAATCGTTTGAAAGAGTACGCTATGATAAGCTAAGAGACATTCTTGAAAAAAAGGACATAGATAATAAAGATCTGCGAATGATTCTCAATCTATATTGGAATCAGAAAGCTGACATCAAAATAGAAAATGAGAGAGTACAAGCAATAGAAATACGTAGAGAAGTACAACAGGGATGCATTTTGTCACCACTGCTATTTAATGTATATAGTGAAAGCATCTGTCAGGAAGCTCTTTTGGGGGCAAACGAAGGAATCGTAATCAATGGAGAGGTTGTAAATAATATTCGATACGCGGACGACACTGTACTAGTTGCAAAAACAGTAGATGAATTACAACGATTACTTACAAGCATAAATATTGCTTGCAACAATTATGGCATAATATCAATATAAAAAAACCAAGTACATGGTCTTCAGTTGAAACATGACGCAACCATCACATATAAACGGCTATCAAATTGAAAAAGTATCAAGTTACAAATACTTGGGAACTTTAATAAACGAAACTGGAGACCAAAACAATGAAATAAAAAGACGTATCGAAATTGCCTTCATAAAGATGAGGAAATTATTCTGCAACAGAGATATAAGCATCCTTCTACTATTTAGAATGCTAAGAGGCTACGTATTTAGCACGCTATTATACAGTGTAGAGGCTTGGACTCTCAAATAGAACAACATAAAAAATATTGAAAGTTTCGAGATGTGGTGCTACGAGATGCTGAAAATAAGTTGGGTTGAAAGAGTCATAAACTTTGAAGCAATACGAAGGATAGATAAAGACCCAAAAATTTTGTTAACGATAGAACGAAGAAAACTAGAATATTTGGGCCACCTGGTGAGAGGACATAAATACGCATTACTTCAAAATGTAATGCAAGGAAAAATAGAAGGAAAACGGAATCCAGGCCGTAGAAGAATGTCATGACTGCGGAATTTGAGAGAGTGGTTTAGCTGCACCACTAACGAACTAGGTATTTATGTCAGCTGTAAACAAGGCCAGGGTAGCCTTGATGATTTCCAATCTCCGATATGAGTGGCACAAGCAGACAAAGACCAGTCCCTTCCACGTGTTTCAGAGTCTACCCATCATCAGAGAGACTTGTAAGAAGACTGACCTGAATCAAAATGCACCGGCTAGTATAGCAATTATAACGAAATAATATATTTGTGTAAATTTTTGTGGTTTGTATTTGATTATGAAACAATTCGAGCAAGTAAATGGTTTATGTTCAATTTTTAATCACAATAAAAATTCATTTTGTTATATACCCCTCGTACTATTCAACCGGTTCATTACTTTTGGTACCATTTGATCTGAAATTGGAGAGACGCCGGCTTTGCTCTGAAAAAAATTAATTACAATTTTGTATATAGTTACCAGTTACCTTTGTTTTACCACCTATTGTTAAAAATTAAGAATTAAGAATTTATAGTATAAGCAATATAAATCACGGTAAAATGTTTGTATATCTTCTCACTTTTTACCGTGATTTATATTCCTCAAACAAAGACCCAGATAACACTGCAAAGGAAAATCTTAAGAACGAGATAATAAATGTCAACTCAGAAGTACTCCCTAATATAGAATCCTTCGAAATAAAACAAGCTATGGCACAACTAAAGAACAATAAGGCTCCGGGCCCAGATGGAATACTTGCCGAAAAAGGAGGGGAGTGAAATTATTCTCGAATAATTGAAAAATCTTTTCAACGAATGCCTTCACAAAGGAGAAGTCCCAGATGATTGGAAAGAAAGCTTGACAATAATTCTCTTCAAAAAAGGAGACAGGGGAGATCTGAAGAACTATTGGCCAATTTCCCTGTTGTCCCAAATGTACAAACTGTTTATGAGAGTAATATCTAATAGGCTATCGTCGAAGCTTGATAGCTATCAACCGGTAGAGCAGGCGGGATTCCGAAAGGGTTACAGTACAGCGGATCATCTTCTTACAATCAGAACGCTAATAGAGAAAGCCAATGAATATCACTTGAACTTATACATTGGCTTCGTCGACTATGAAAAGGCATAGAACTTTGGGCAATAGAGAGAGCTATGAACAACTGCAGAATAGATTCTCGATACAGAAAGCTCATACATAATATTTATAAGAAAGCTACAATGAAAATACAAATAGATGAGAAAACCAAAGCTATACCAATTAACAGAGGAGTTCGCCAGGGAGACGTTATTTCACCAAAGCTGTTCACACTGGGACTTGAAAACGTATTCAAAGACATTAACTGGGTAGATAAAGGAATAAATGTTAATTTCAAGCTTCGGAAAAAGTAGGTCTTAAGATGAACTTGGAAAAAACAAAAGTAATGACGAATACAACGAACATTACAAAAATAACGTATAGAGTTAGAAACAGTAAGCGAATACATCTACCTGGGACAGATAATGAAAGTTAACAAAGAAAATCAAACTGCCGAAATTACTAGAAGAATAAGGGTAGCGTGGGCAGGATTTGGAAAACTGAGTTGGATCTTGAAAAACACTAAAATAGAACAATATTTATATATATGCGGATGAGACTGTCATCTTAGCTGAAAATATTGGGGTCTTCAGGGGTTGGTGACCAGAATAGCGGAGTTTGGACAAGAATCCGATCTAACAATGAACGTGAAGAAGACAAAGTTTAGGAGAATATGGAAAACTTAAAGAAATAACAGAATCTCTTCATAAACGGATCCAATATCGAACGAGTCGACCAATTTGCATACCTTGGAACATTGATCAACTGAGATTACTTACAGAAAATCAAAATTAGAATAGAAAAGGCTAGAGCAAATTTTAACAAAATAAGAAAAGTGCTCTGCACAAGAGATTTGAAGTTGGAGCTAAGAGTTAGGTTGGCTTGGTGCTACGTTTTATCGACTTTGTTTTATGAAATGTAAGCTTGGCATTGAAGGCTGCATCAATGAAAAAACTGGAATCATTCGAGCTGTGGGTGTACAGAAGAATTCTGAAAATGTCATGGACAGAACACGTCACAAACAAAGAGGTTCTGAGAAAGATGAATAACGAAAGGGAAGTCTTAAATACCATTGATATAAAATGGTACAACTAGGTACTGGTTCTTAAAGGCAAAATAGATGGCTGTAGAAGTGTAGGAAGAAAACAAGTTTTTTGGTTTCGTTGATTGCCAACGTCGTCGGACAATTCTGATATATAGGCCATTGACTATGTATTTTAGAAAGGAACTACAACGTTAACGGGATTTTATTATTCTATATAGTCAATGGACCTCTAGATATGAAAAAACCGCGGAGTGCTACCATTTAAAGGGGTGCGTTTTTGAGAAAGGGGTGAATTAGTCCCTAGGTACATTGCGAATTAGGGTTAGTTCTATGCACTTTTGGTACATACACGTCCACAGGAAAATTGTTTGCAGGTTAAATTTGATATCCAAATATTACATTTTTAAGTAAAAAATATTTTTTTTTACAAAAATATATTCAAAAGAAAAGCAAGAAAAAAACACGAAAGATAGCAATTTTGTTTTTTGCCCCATACCTTTTTTCCACGGGGATATAAGTATAGGTAATGCTTCACAGAAAAAAAACTACCATTCTTTTTCCTTAAAATGGCGTTTGGAAAAAGTCTCTACGATTTATACTTTCCAAAATATGATTTTTCAAAGTTCGCCACTCACAGCGATTTTGGGCCATTTTCCTTGTTACTTCGCAAACATTGTTCTGTAACTTTTTTCTACGCAGTTTTAGCTATACACAATGCTACATTTAATAGAAAGAAAGGTCAATTACCTTTAAAATGGTCTACTGTAGAAGGCTGTATGACTATTTTTAAGCAAGATATGGTTTTTCAAATTTTTATACTTTTAATGATTTTTGATATATTTTACGATTATTTTTAAATTTCTCATTATAACTTTTTTTATTGTATATTTAGGTACCTATATATTTTATATTGTCTAATAAAAAATAAAGCTTATTTTATTTACTTTAAAATGGTGTATTGTAAAAAATTCTAGGGCTACGTTTAAAGAAGATATGGTTTTTCAAAATGTGACATATACACATGCAATAGGTCGCACTAAGTTTCACAAGAACCATATGGAAAACATTTTTATTATTACCTTATGAAAAAAAATTATTCTTAATAAAATGCTCTGCATAGTCTAAAACCTAAGATTGAATCATCAGATAAAAAGTTTCATCAATAGTGTACGAGGTATGTTAAAAAATATGAATTTCCCTCAAGAGTAAAGTACCTTTATATTTCACAATATCGAAAAGTGTTATTAAGAAAAGTTATTTGGAATTAACAATTATGTTATAATATGCAATTATAATCTTCTCATTGAAAAATATAAAAAATTTAAAATTTTTTGTCAAGTTACGGATACCATTGGATATTCTACGGATACCTTGTTTAAAAATAGTCCTTGCATTTTTTTGCAATACACCATTTTAAAGTAAAAAAAATAAGCTTTTTTTATTCCACAATGTGTAATACTTAAATGTACAAGAAAAAATAATACGGAGTTTTAAAAATAATCATAAAAAATATCAAAAATCATTAAAAGTATAAAATCTTGAAAAAGCATAATTTGCTTAAAAAATGTTGTACAACCTTATACAATAGACCAGTTTAAAGGTAATTGACTTCTAATCTTTCTACTAAATATACCATTGCATATATCTAGAAATGCGTAGAAAACAGTTACAGAACAATGTTTACGAAATAATAGGAAAAATGTCCCAAAAATGCTGTGAGCGGCGAACTTTAAAAAATCTTATTCTGGAAACTGTAAATTCAAGTGACTTCTACCAAACGTTTTTGTAAAAAAGAAGGAGGAAAGTTATTTTTCGCTGAAGCAATGCTTATACCTCTATCCCTGTGGAAAAAGTTATGGGGCAAAAACACAATTGCTTTCCTTCGTGTTTTTTTCTTACTTGTCTTTTGAATATCTTTTGGTAAAAAAAATATTTTCGACTTTGATATATGATATTTCGATAGTAAATTTAACCTGGAACAATTTTTCTGTAGACGTGTTTGTACCAAAAGTGCATAGAACGCACCTATTATGCACCTATTTAAATGAGGTGGTCCTCATTTAAGTCCCCCCCCTAATTTAGGGGTCCATTAACAATGTGAAATAATTAAATCCCGTTAACGTTGTAGTTCCTTTTAGCCCTCTTATTTTTAATATAATTAATAGCCTAATAACACGTGAAGATATACTGACCCACATGTAATATGCATGTTAATAGATAAAATTGAGTTAGGCAATTATTCAAAGGTTCTAACAGCCATTTAATAATTTTATTAAATAATTTCATTTAATAAAATTGAAATAAAACATACACACACACCATTACATACATTTAACACACTTCTAACGACGGAAGGGACAAGTAAATTTGAATATTATACAGGGAAACGGATTGTTTCGATTTGATCTAATCTTTTATTGTGACCCCGATGAAACCCCAAAATACTTGTTAAAACTTACCCATTTTGGGAACCGGCGACGACATCAGCATATCTTTGGGATTATTTGATTTAATGGCATTCATGCGGCGATTTTGCTCCACCGCCGAGGGGCCCATGGGGCCTGTGGCTGGGGGAACTCCAGGCTGGCCCGGTAAACGAGGCCCCCTCGTTGGCTCTACGGGAAGAACTCGTCGCCGCTTTTTGGGAAGTTTTGCGCGAGCCTATATCAAGATAGAGAAAGTTTAGATTATTAGGTACAAGCAACGATAAAAATAAGAAGTATTCTGTGGATGTACAGTGTTATATGTAAAAAAATGTTATTTTCAAAGTTAATACAGTAGGAAAAATGAAAAAATACCCATGAACGAACATATAAAACACGCTGTATTTTCCTGTCACCGTGTCACACAAAAAATTCGCCAGCGCAAGTACATGTAATAATAATTGTTACATGTACTTGCACTGGACGATTTTCTTTGTGACACGGTGACAGGAAAATACAGCGTGTTTTATATGTTCGTTCATGGGTATTCTTTCATTTTTCCGACTGTAAAGTATATTTCACGAATTTGAGACTGTTTTGGATTATCGGTGGATATTCAGATAAAGTGTTATATTCAGATAAAGTGTTAATTCTGATTGAGTTATAGGTAATTGAATGAAATAAACTAGAAATGATCACAGCTGATTAGTAATTATCAATTTACAAATTATTGGGTTAACATATTTTAGCATAGTTATTTATATTATAGTTCCATTTTTTATCTTTTGTATTTGTTATATTTTTAATTTTTAATAACATTCACTGCAATTCTTTTTGTTAATGCCGCTTTTTTACACATTTATAACATTGTTGACTAAAATCTCACACTGGTGAGTTATTTTTTAATACCCAGTTTCACTATTATACCTTTAATATTATTTCAGCGTCCCTGATGATGTTAACGACTGTTAACGAAATATTGGAATCGTAGAAAAGAGTACACTGAGTCTTTCATTTCAGCTGTTAACCCAATAATTTGTAAATTGGTAATTGAATGTATATTTTTTTAGGCGAGTACCCAAATCTATGTATTAAAGCTTAAATAACGGGAAAACGATGCATTTAATAATAAAATCTTATTAAACATTTGTCAAAGTACTAAGAAATATCTATCAAACTGTAGCAGATGGATTTCTACTACAATGTTTTATAAAAAATATCCATTAATTTTAATCCTATCCCAAGAAAAATATTTATTTTTCTAATATATTTTGTGAGTTAATATATCATTAAAAATTCTAAGCCGTCCCTGCTTATGAGTAATACTGTTTGTTTCGCAACATAGTAAAATCATAGGAAATTTCCTATTTACTTGTATAAACATTTATTGTTCTGGAAGGATCCGTTGAAAAATCCCAGTATATTTCCCTTAAGTTTTGAGCGCCAAAAACCCTATGATATTATTGGTCTGAATTTTGAAAGATCCTTGAGTTGTAGTTGACGATTGGTCAATAGTTTTGGTCGAAACATCGAGAAGAAATGCATCCGTTGAACGCGAGAGAGACGTGACGATGCAAGGCAGTTCTAAAAGTACAGTAGTTCTGAAAGGATGTTTGAAGTATAAGCATCTTTTTGTGTAGAACTCAACAGACTCACAAAGAAACGCACTTTGCCGGCTTTAAAATGGTTTTCTTTTTATGGTAAAAGAAGTGAAGGACTGGCAGTTTGTCCAGTAAATGTCAAGGTATATTATTACAATAGTTTCACAACATTTTACATGGATATATTCTTGTGAAACACTTATTGTTATGCAGTTTGGTTTGCCGGCGGTAAAAAAGAAATGCGTGGTTTCCTGGTTTCCTGTTTTTATGATGTTATGGTAACATTCCTGTATTGAAGTATCCCGATTATATTTGATTTGGTATCAATTTTATCCAGTGTCCTGTGGTTCAAAATTGAATGTCTCCCCTCCCAGCCCCGCTTAGAATGGAAAATTTTGGATAAGTGTTTGAACGTGTGACATGGATTTTTGTTTTAAGGTATGGATAATGCTTATTTTAAATAATTCACAAGTGGATATTAATTTGGTAAAAGTTTTACATATTTAAATAATTTGTTTTCAACATGGATTCTTGGAAAGTTTTATGTAAAGTAAATTTAATGGCAGTGACTTTTGACAGCCATAAGTCAAATTTTTGTTTTGGTACACTGCTAAAAATAAATAAGGTTAAGAATTGTAAAACCATGTATTTGTTTTTATTATTCATTTCTTGTTTGAGAATATGTTTATTCTCGGAGTAAGGTCTAAATAAACATTATAAAATGTACACATTTTTATTTATGTAACCTCTTTCTTTAAAAAAATTATTAACCAGATAACTAATACAAGCAAATTAAGTTTTAGAATGGAAGAAAATGATATGGCATAAAAGCCATATGATGATAATAGATAGCCCAGTATAACCCCAACGAGGAATCTACGATGAATGTCCCCCAGTTGGTTTCCAGTAAGTACTCGATATGAGAATTTGAGGATTTTTCAAACGGCGTCCCAATTTGTTTAAATAGTAGGAAAGTCCTCAAGTCTGTGTAAGTATCCTTTGCTTATTTGGTTATGTAGTTAGTCTTCTTTAAACCCTCCTACCCCTCCCAACGAATCTACGACCCGCCACCGCACAAAAAATGAGCTGTCGTTCGCATGAAGGTTTGCGTGTCTGTTCCTTCTACTAGCCCCATTTCGACCCCCCAGTATCTTAGTAGATAGTCTTTCCTTGACCCCATATGAGCAGACAGGTAAAACGCTTCAAAACGAGCCCCCAAACAAGTTCATAGCATTCCAATTTATGCTCCAAACATTTTTAAAAATTAACTTAAAACATTTTTCCACAAAATGTTATTGTTTTTTTTAATAACTCTGTCAGTTTTTAAGATATCAGGTTCACTTAAAATGACGAACTTGGAGAGTCCATAGTAAAAAGCTTTCGAATTAAGTAGAGGGATAAAGAAGAAAAGAAGAATGTTGCAGTTTTTGCTGTGGAACTCTGAGAACATCATTTAGAAAAAATAAATAAAAAAAATATAAAATAAAAAATTATTAAAAAAATACAAAAATAATTATTTATTAGTAGAATTATTTATTAGAGATTAATATTAGTATTAGTTTTAGGATAAGATACGAAAAAATTACTAATAAAATAAAAAATAGTAAAATTGGCAAATGGATTTAGTGTCCGCAGTAGTGTTGCCAGGTCCGATTTGTTTTTAATCGGTACATAAGCAAAAACAAATCGGGATTTACGGTTGTAGATCGGGACAAATAAACAACAATAGCCCAGTAAATAACCGCTTTGGAGTGTAATTTTCGGAGTCAACTCCGAATTGCATGAAAATCTGGTTTTAAGTTCTACTTACTGTCTACTTCAAAGTTGAACTTGTACCGTTGGTTGCTTTTACTTGGGGGTTACAGTTACCCCTTCTCGGGGGTAAAAAACGCGCGTTTAAAGTAAGTCCCAAAATGGATCAACTGACTAACTCTAAAAAACTTTTGTTGTATATAGTTTTTAAACTAAGTCAATACTTTTCGAGTATGTACTTAATTTTATCGAAAAAAATATTCTTAGCAAAAGCAGCTTTTAAAAAAGCAAAAAAAAATAGTTATGTTCAAAAAGTCTATAAAACCAGTAAAAGCAAAGTTGTAGCTCATCAAAAATACGTTCTTATTCGTCAAATTCCAAATCGATTTTTTCAACTTGAAACAACCAAAAAATTAAGCAATTTTCGGCCTATTAAAATTTTTTAGTTTAAAAAAATCTGTAATTCTGTTTTATATAAAAGTCTCCAACATTAAAACTAAGCCAGTTACGCTCAAAATAAAGTTGGCCCTTTTTTTGGTAAAAAAAAATCGTAAAAATCTCCCCCTATTTAGCAGCGTAAATAAAATTAATCGTTGCCGCTTTACCATTTACTTTATACAATGTGTATGTATTGTTTTTTACCCTTTGGGAGTGCTTAGAAAAAATTTGATTTTATAGCAAAAAAAATTTTTCCTAAAATATTGGAAAATGGCCTTTTTTCAAAAAGGGATACTAAAAATCTCAAGGAGTAAAAAGTAGGTAGGTTTGGTTTTATAAATATGATAGATTCAGTTTGTTTTTCGACAAAAATTGGTTTTTGTCTTACAGAAAGACTCGTTCAGGCCCTTTCAATCATATAAAAAATACATAAGTAAAGTAAATTGTTTGTAAAGTGGTAACGATTAATTTCATTTGGAGGGCTAAGTAGGGGGGAATTTTCACGATTTTTTACCAAAAAAAAAAGGAGTCTTGGAATCAAAAAAGGAAGCTCAAAACTTGATTTTGAGCATAATTCGCTTAGTTTTGATGCTAGAAACTTAAAACATAAAAATAAAGCTTTAATAAAAAAGTTTTAATTGGTTTTTCCCGAAAAGGGCTTCATTTCTTGGTTATTTCACGTTGAAATATTTGATTTGGAATTTGACTAATAAGAACGTATTTTTCATGAGCTACAAATTTGCTTTTGTTGGGTCTATAGACTTACGAGTTCACAATTTTTTTCATTTTTTTATATTATGCTACATTTTTGCTAACAATATTTTTTTCGATCAAATACTTACTTTTGAGTTATTTGTGAAAATCGCCTGAAAACATGATTTTTTTTGTCGAAAAATAAACATTTTCAATCATAAATAACTCGAAAAGTATTAACTAAATTAAAATTCTATAGAACTAAAATTGTTTAGAATTAGTCAATTTATTCATCTCCTGACTTATTTTAAACGCGCGGTTTTTCACCTCAACTAGGGGTGACTGTCACCTCCCGAATAAAAGCAACCAACGGTACAAGCCGTCCAAATTTTCATGCAACTCGGAGTTGATCCTGAAAATTACACGGTATCGCCGTATTTACCGTTTATTTACTGGACTACAAGGTGTTTCTATAATCTGTATTTAATCCTACATAATAATAATAATCACACGAAATTACAAAAAAGTCGTAGATTAAGTAAATTATTTATTTTTTATTAAAATTATATTTTTTTTAGTGCCTTGTTTTTATAACATAGTTATAAAATTCCCTGCAAGTCCTCCTGAAATTGGTTTTCGTGGGTGAAAATCGGGACATTTAGTGTCCCGATCAGGTACAAATCGGTACGCGTCCCCAGGCCCCTGAAAATCGGGACGTCCCGCGCAAATCGGGACACCTGGTAACGCTAGTCCGCAGTCATATAAACCCAAATAAACAACAACAAAAAACCGTTTGAAAGCTAATTACGAGGGCTGTTAAACTACATTTAACTTAATCTTTTATGCCCGTTTGCACCAACAGATCTTAAGCTTAAGTCGAGAATATCATAAGAATTAATATAATATAATTATAATATATTACAATAAGAATACCATAATATAATAATAGATATAATTGATAATAAGGTAAGAATCTAAAATTATGGTGCAACGTAAGTGATACTTAAGGAGGCCCTATTTATAAGTAGAGCTTAGCTAATCTGGAACTTAAGATCTGTTGGTGCAACCAGGCATTTAGACTCCTTGAATTTTTAAAAATAAAAGGTTAAATTTTACCGATGACATGGTTCTCGTAGCAAAATTTAAGCTTTAAACGTTTATATCTCGGTTATTTTTTACCCTACAAAAATAGTAAAACAGGCAAAATATTTGATATAGAAAACACTAAAATTTGGTTATGTTACATTTCTTTAGTATTCGTCAAAAAAATATACATTCAATTACCACTAACTCATTTTGAATTAACATTAGTTTAGTTATTTAACTGAGAAGTGTATTTAGTTTTTATTACCTTAAATTTTGGTAATAATAACTTTTTTGTAAAAACTTATAGTTTTTGAGTTATACGTGAAAAACAGCTTTAAAACATGCATTTTTTACGAAAATATAAAATTTTTGATCTTTAATAACTCAAAAAGTATTGATTTATAAATATATAAACATTCTCAATTTCTTTGCAACACGAAAATGCAGCAGCTGCATAATACTCTGGTTAAATCGGATAGTGCAGGAAGAGTCTATACCGGTTTCGGAGATCTTGTTCCCCTCATCAGTAAACCCACATCCTCTTCTCTCCGACTTAACCATTTACCACAGCTTGGGCCTTCCCGAATTGCAAAGAAAGAAATATCACGGATGAACTAGGGCCATCTACCGAAAACAAACTAAGTTATCAATCGAAGTAGCACAACAAGCTCCAACTGGTAAAAGCTCCAACAAGAAAGATTCTTTAATACTCAAACAAAAGAGTAAATGAATTAAAAATGTATAAACATTCTCAATTTCTTTGCAACACGAAAATGCAGCAGTTGCATAATACTATGGTCAAATCCGAGAGTGCAGGAAGAGTCTATACCGGTTTCTGGGGTTGTCTTCCCCTCATCAGCAGTCCCATATCGTCCTCTCTCAGATTCTTCCCCGTACTACACTTTGGGCCCTTCCGAATTGCAAAGAAAGAAATGTCACGGATGAACTAGTGCCATCTACCGAAAAACAAAGTAAGTTATCAATCGAAGTAGCACAGAAAACGACAATAAATATCGTCTCCATATCACCAGATTGACAACAGGTGGAATACTTTCTTTGGTCACACCTCCTGAGATTTTCAAAATTTATAAATCATACAGGATGCCGAGGAAATTAAGATGAGAGAATTTTAAATAATTTACAACTCATCTGTGAGCGTGGTAAAAGCTCCAACAAGAAAGATTCTTTAATACTCAAACAAAAGAGTAAATGAATTAAAAATGTATAAACATTCTCAATTTCTTTGCAACACGAAAATGCAGCAGTTGCATAATACTATGGTCAAATCCGAGAGTGCAGGAAGAGTCTATACCGGTTTCTGGGGTTGTCTTCCCCTCATCAGCAGTCCCATATCGTCCTCTCTCAGATTCTTCCCCGTACTACACTTTGGGCCCTTCCGAATTGCAAAGAAAGAAATGTCACGGATGAACTAGTGCCATCTACCGAAAAACAAAGTAAGTTATCAATCGAAGTAGCACAGAAAACGACAATAAATATCGTCTCCATATCACCAGATTGACAACAGGTGGAATACTTTCTTTGGTCACACCTCCTGAGATTTTCAAAATTTATAAATCATACAGGATGCCGAGGAAATTAAGATGAGAGAATTTTAAATAATTTACAACTCATCTGTGAGCGTGGTAAAAGCTCCAACAAGAAAGATTCTTTAATACTCAAACAAAAGAGTAAATGAATTAAAAATGTATAAACATTCTCAATTTCTTTGCAACACGAAAATGCAGCAGTTGCATAATACTATGGTCAAATCCGAGAGTGCAGGAAGAGTCTATACCGGTTTCTGGGGTTGTCTTCCCCTCATCAGCAGTCCCATATCGTCCTCTCTCAGATTCTTCCCCGTACTACACTTTGGGCCCTTCCGAATTGCAAAGAAAGAAATGTCACGGATGAACTAGTGCCATCTACCGAAAAACAAAGTAAGTTATCAATCGAAGTAGCACAGAAAACGACAATAAATATCGTCTCCATATCACCAGATTGACAACAGGTGGAATACTTTCTTTGGTCACACCTCCTGAGATTTTCAAAATTTATAAATCATACAGGATGCCGAGGAAATTAAGATGAGAGAATTTTAAATAATTTACAACTCATCTGTGAGCGTGGTAAAAGCTCCAACAAGAAAGATTCTTTAATACTCAAACAAAAGAGTAAATGAATTAAAAATGTATAAACATTCTCAATTTCTTTGCAACACGAAAATGCAGCAGTTGCATAATACTATGGTCAAATCCGAGAGTGCAGGAAGAGTCTATACCGGTTTCTGGGGTTGTCTTCCCCTCATCAGCAGTCCCATATCGTCCTCTCTCAGATTCTTCCCCGTACTACACTTTGGGCCCTTCCGAATTGCAAAGAAAGAAATGTCACGGATGAACTAGTGCCATCTACCGAAAAACAAAGTAAGTTATCAATCGAAGTAGCACAGAAAACGACAATAAATATCGTCTCCATATCACCAGATTGACAACAGGTGGAATACTTTCTTTGGTCACACCTCCTGAGATTTTCAAAATTTATAAATCATACAGGATGCCGAGGAAATTAAGATGAGAGAATTTTAAATAATTTACAACTCATCTGTGAGCGTGGTAAAAGCTTCAACAAGAAAGATTCTTTAATACTCAAACAAAAGAGTAAATGAATTAAAAATGTATAAACATTCTCAATTTCTTTGCAACACGAAAATGCAGCAGTTGCATAATACTATGGTCAAATCCGAGAGTGCAGGAAGAGTCTATACCGGTTTCTGGGGTTGTCTTCCCCTCATCAGCAGTCCCATATCGTCCTCTCTCAGATTCTTCCCCGTACTACACTTTGGGCCCTTCCGAATTGCAAAGAAAGAAATGTCACGGATGAACTAGTGCCATCTACCGAAAAACAAAGTAAGTTATCAATCGAAGTAGCACAGAAAACGACAATAAATATCGTCTCCATATCACCAGATTGACAACAGGTGGAATACTTTCTTTGGTCACACCTCCTGAGATTTTCAAAATTTATAAATCATACAGGATGCCGAGGAAATTAAGATGAGAGAATTTTAAATAATTTACAACTCATCTGTGAGCGTGGTAAAAGCTCCAACAAGAAAGATTCTTTAATACTCAAACAAAAGAGTAAATGAATTAAAAATGTATAAACATTCTCAATTTCTTTGCAACACGAAAATGCAGCAGTTGCATAATACTATGGTCAAATCCGAGAGTGCAGGAAGAGTCTATACCGGTTTCTGGGGTTGTCTTCCCCTCATCAGCAGTCCCATATCGTCCTCTCTCAGATTCTTCCCCGTACTACACTTTGGGCCCTTCCGAATTGCAAAGAAAGAAATGTCACGGATGAACTAGTGCCATCTACCGAAAAACAAAGTAAGTTATCAATCGAAGTAGCACAGAAAACGACAATAAATATCGTCTCCATATCACCAGATTGACAACAGGTGGAATACTTTCTTTGGTCACACCTCCTGAGATTTTCAAAATTTATAAATCATACAGGATGCCGAGGAAATTAAGATGAGAGAATTTTAAATAATTTACAACTCATCTGTGAGCGTGGTAAAAGCTCCAACAAGAAAGATTCTTTAATACTCAAACAAAAGAGTAAATGAATTAAAAATGTATAAACATTCTCAATTTCTTTGCAACACGAAAATGCAGCAGTTGCATAATACTATGGTCAAATCCGAGAGTGCAGGAAGAGTCTATACCGGTTTCTGGGGTTGTCTTCCCCTCATCAGCAGTCCCATATCGTCCTCTCTCAGATTCTTCCCCGTACTACACTTTGGGCCCTTCCGAATTGCAAAGAAAGAAATGTCACGGATGAACTAGTGCCATCTACCGAAAAACAAAGTAAGTTATCAATCGAAGTAGCACAGAAAACGACAATAAATATCGTCTCCATATCACCAGATTGACAACAGGTGGAATACTTTCTTTGGTCACACCTCCTGAGATTTTCAAAATTTATAAATCATACAGGATGCCGAGGAAATTAAGATGAGAGAATTTTAAATAATTTACAACTCATCTGTGAGCGTGGTAAAAGCTCCAACAAGAAAGATTCTTTAATACTCAAACAAAAGAGTAAATGAATTAAAAATGTATAAACATTCTCAATTTCTTTGCAACACGAAAATGCAGCAGTTGCATAATACTATGGTCAAATCCGAGAGTGCAGGAAGAGTCTATACCGGTTTCTGGGGTTGTCTTCCCCTCATCAGCAGTCCCATATCGTCCTCTCTCAGATTCTTCCCCGTACTACACTTTGGGCCCTTCCGAATTGCAAAGAAAGAAATGTCACGGATGAACTAGTGCCATCTACCGAAAAACAAAGTAAGTTATCAATCGAAGTAGCACAGAAAACGACAATAAATATCGTCTCCATATCACCAGATTGACAACAGGTGGAATACTTTCTTTGGTCACACCTCCTGAGATTTTCAAAATTTATAAATCATACAGGATGCCGAGGAAATTAAGATGAGAGAATTTTAAATAATTTACAACTCATCTGTGAGCGTGGTAAAAGCTCCAACAAGAAAGATTCCTTAATACTCAAAAGAGTAAATGCATTAAAAATGTATAAACATTCTCAATTTCTTTGCAACACGAAAATGCAGCAGTTGCATAATACTATGGTCAAATCCGAGAGTGCAGGAAGAGTCTATACCGGTTTCTGGGGTTGTCTTCCCCTCATCAGCAGTCCCATATCGTCCTCTCTCAGATTCTTCCCCGTACTACACTTTGGGCCCTTCCGAATTGCAAAGAAAGAAATGTCACGGATGAACTAGTGCCATCTACCGAAAAACAAAGTAAGTTATCAATCGAAGTAGCACAGAAAACGACAATAAATATCGTCTCCATATCACCAGATTGACAACAGGTGGAATACTTTCTTTGGTCACACCTCCTGAGATTTTCAAAATTTATAAATCATACAGGATGCCGAGGAAATTAAGATGAGAGAATTTTAAATAATTTACAACTCATCTGTGAGCGTGGTAAAAGCTCCAACAAGAAAGATTCCTTAATACTCAAAAGAGTAAATGAATTAAAAATGTATAAACATTCTCAATTTCTTTGCAACACGAAAATGCAGCAGTTGCATAATACTATGGTCAAATCCGAGAGTGCAGGAAGAGTCTATACCGGTTTCTGGGGTTGTCTTCCCCTCATCAGCAGTCCCATATCGTCCTCTCTCAGATTCTTCCCCGTACTACACTTTGGGCCCTTCCGAATTGCAAAGAAAGAAATGTCACGGATGAACTAGTGCCATCTACCGAAAAACAAAGTAAGTTATCAATCGAAGTAGCACAGAAAACGACAATAAATATCGTCTCCATATCACCAGATTGACAACAGGTGGAATACTTTCTTTGGTCACACCTCCTGAGATTTTCAAAATTTATAAATCATACAGGATGCCGAGGAAATTAAGATGAGAGAATTTTAAATAATTTACAACTCATCTGTGAGCGTGGTAAAAGCTCCAACAAGAAAGATTCCTTAATACTCAAAAGAGTAAATGAATTAAAAATGTATAAACATTCTCAATTTCTTTGCAACACGAAAATGCAGCAGTTGCATAATACTATGGTCAAATCCGAGAGTGCAGGAAGAGTCTATACCGGTTTCTGGGGTTGTCTTCCCCTCATCAGCAGTCCCATATCGTCCTCTCTCAGATTCTTCCCCGTACTACACTTTGGGCCCTTCCGAATTGCAAAGAAAGAAATGTCACGGATGAACTAGTGCCATCTACCGAAAAACAAAGTAAGTTATCAATCGAAGTAGCACAGAAAACGACAATAAATATCGTCTCCATATCACCAGATTGACAACAGGTGGAATACTTTCTTTGGTCACACCTCCTGAGATTTTCAAAATTTATAAATCATACAGGATGCCGAGGAAATTAAGATGAGAGAATTTTAAATAATTTACAACTCATCTGTGAGCGTGGTAAAAGCTCCAACAAGAAAGATTCCTTAATACTCAAAAGAGTAAATGAATTAAAAATGTATAAACATTCTCAATTTCTTTGCAACACGAAAATGCAGCAGTTGCATAATACTATGGTCAAATCCGAGAGTGCAGGAAGAGTCTATACCGGTTTCTGGGGTTGTCTTCCCCTCATCAGCAGTCCCATATCGTCCTCTCTCAGATTCTTCCCCGTACTACACTTTGGGCCCTTCCGAATTGCAAAGAAAGAAATGTCACGGATGAACTAGTGCCATCTACCGAAAAACAAAGTAAGTTATCAATCGAAGTAGCACAGAAAACGACAATAAATATCGTCTCCATATCACCAGATTGACAACAGGTGGAATACTTTCTTTGGTCACACCTCCTGAGATTTTCAAAATTTATAAATCATACAGGATGCCGAGGAAATTAAGATGAGAGAATTTTAAATAATTTACAACTCATCTGTGAGCGTGGTAAAAGCTCCAACAAGAAAGATTCCTTAATACTCAAAAGAGTAAATGAATTAAAAATGTATAAACATTCTCAATTTCTTTGCAACACGAAAATGCAGCAGTTGCATAATACTATGGTCAAATCCGAGAGTGCAGGAAGAGTCTATACCGGTTTCTGGGGTTGTCTTCCCCTCATCAGCAGTCCCATATCGTCCTCTCTCAGATTCTTCCCCGTACTACACTTTGGGCCCTTCCGAATTGCAAAGAAAGAAATGTCACGGATGAACTAGTGCCATCTACCGAAAAACAAAGTAAGTTATCAATCGAAGTAGCACAGAAAACGACAATAAATATCGTCTCCATATCACCAGATTGACAACAGGTGGAATACTTTCTTTGGTCACACCTCCTGAGATTTTCAAAATTTATAAATCATACAGGATGCCGAGGAAATTAAGATGAGAGAATTTTAAATAATTTACAACTCATCTGTGAGCGTGGTAAAAGCTCCAACAAGAAAGATTCCTTAATACTCAAAAGAGTAAATGCATTAAAAATGTATAAACATTCTCAATTTCTTTGCAACACGAAAATGCAGCAGTTGCATAATACTATGGTCAAATCTGAAAGTGCAGGAAGAGTCTATACCGGTTTCTGGGGTTGTCTTCCCCTCATCAGCAGTCCCATATCGTCCTCTCTCAGATTCTTCCCCGTACTACACTTTGGGCCCTTCCGAATTGCAAAGAAAGAAATGTCACGGATGAACTAGTGCCATCTACCGAAAAACAAAGTAAGTTATCAATCGAAGTAGCACAGAAAACGACAATAAATATCGTCTCCATATCACCAGATTGACAACAGGTGGAATACTTTCTTTGGTCACACCTCCTGAGATTTTCAAAATTTATAAATCATACAGGATGCCGAGGAAATTAAGATGAGAGAATTTTAAATAATTTACAACTCATCTGTGAGCGTGGTAAAAGCTCCAACAAGAAAGATTCTTTAATACTCAAACAAAAGAGTAAATGAATTAAAAATGTATAAACATTCTCAATTTCTTTGCAACACGAAAATGCAGCAGTTGCATAATACTATGGTCAAATCCGAGAGTGCAGGAAGAGTCTATACCGGTTTCTGGGGTTGTCTTCCCCTCATCAGCAGTCCCATATCGTCCTCTCTCAGATTCTTCCCCGTACTACACTTTGGGCCCTTCCGAATTGCAAAGAAAGAAATGTCACGGATGAACTAGTGCCATCTACCGAAAAACAAAGTAAGTTATCAATCGAAGTAGCACAGAAAACGACAATAAATATCGTCTCCATATCACCAGATTGACAACAGGTGGAATACTTTCTTTGGTCACACCTCCTGAGATTTTCAAAATTTATAAATCATACAGGATGCCGAGGAAATTAAGATGAGAGAATTTTAAATAATTTACAACTCATCTGTGAGCGTGGTAAAAGCTCCAACAAGAAAGATTCTTTAATACCCAAACAAAAGAGTAAATGAATTAAAAATGTATAAACATTCTCAATTTCTTTGCAACACGAAAATGCAGCAGTTGCATAATACTATGGTCAAATCCGAGAGTGCAGGAAGAGTCTATACCGGTTTCTGGGGTTGTCTTCCCCTCATCAGCAGTCCCATATCGTCCTCTCTCAGATTCTTCCCCGTACTACACTTTGGGCCCTTCCGAATTGCAAAGAAAGAAATGTCACGGATGAACTAGTGCCATCTACCGAAAAACAAAGTAAGTTATCAATCGAAGTAGCACAGAAAACGACAATAAATATCGTCTCCATATCACCAGATTGACAACAGGTGGAATACTTTCTTTGGTCACACCTCCTGAGATTTTCAAAATTTATAAATCATACAGGATGCCGAGGAAATTAAGATGAGAGAATTTTAAATAATTTACAACTCATCTGTGAGCGTGGTAAAAGCTCCAACAAGAAAGATTCCTTAATACTCAAAAGAGTAAATGCATTAAAAATGTATAAACATTCTCAATTTCTTTGCAACACGAAAATGCAGCAGTTGCATAATACTATGGTCAAATCCGAGAGTGCAGGAAGAGTCTATACCGGTTTCTGGGGTTGTCTTCCCCTCATCAGCAGTCCCATATCGTCCTCTCTCAGATTCTTCCCCGTACTACACTTTGGGCCCTTCCGAATTGCAAAGAAAGAAATGTCACGGATGAACTAGTGCCATCTACCGAAAAACAAAGTAAGTTATCAATCGAAGTAGCACAGAAAACGACAATAAATATCGTCTCCATATCACCAGATTGACAACAGGTGGAATACTTTCTTTGGTCACACCTCCTGAGATTTTCAAAATTTATAAATCATACAGGATGCCGAGGAAATTAAGATGAGAGAATTTTAAATAATTTACAACTCATCTGTGAGCGTGGTAAAAGCTCCAACAAGAAAGATTCCTTAATACTCAAAAGAGTAAATGAATTAAAAATGTATAAACATTCTCAATTTCTTTGCAACACGAAAATGCAGCAGTTGCATAATACTATGGTCAAATCCGAGAGTGCAGGAAGAGTCTATACCGGTTTCTGGGGTTGTCTTCCCCTCATCAGCAGTCCCATATCGTCCTCTCTCAGATTCTTCCCCGTACTACACTTTGGGCCCTTCCGAATTGCAAAGAAAGAAATGTCACGGATGAACTAGTGCCATCTACCGAAAAACAAAGTAAGTTATCAATCGAAGTAGCACAGAAAACGACAATAAATATCGTCTCCATATCACCAGATTGACAACAGGTGGAATACTTTCTTTGGTCACACCTCCTGAGATTTTCAAAATTTATAAATCATACAGGATGCCGAGGAAATTAAGATGAGAGAATTTTAAATAATTTACAACTCATCTGTGAGCGTGGTAAAAGCTCCAACAAGAAAGATTCCTTAATACTCAAAAGAGTAAATGAATTAAAAATGTATAAACATTCTCAATTTCTTTGCAACACGAAAATGCAGCAGTTGCATAATACTATGGTCAAATCCGAGAGTGCAGGAAGAGTCTATACCGGTTTCTGGGGTTGTCTTCCCCTCATCAGCAGTCCCATATCGTCCTCTCTCAGATTCTTCCCCGTACTACACTTTGGGCCCTTCCGAATTGCAAAGAAAGAAATGTCACGGATGAACTAGTGCCATCTACCGAAAAACAAAGTAAGTTATCAATCGAAGTAGCACAGAAAACGACAATAAATATCGTCTCCATATCACCAGATTGACAACAGGTGGAATACTTTCTTTGGTCACACCTCCTGAGATTTTCAAAATTTATAAATCATACAGGATGCCGAGGAAATTAAGATGAGAGAATTTTAAATAATTTACAACTCATCTGTGAGCGTGGTAAAAGCTCCAACAAGAAAGATTCCTTAATACTCAAAAGAGTAAATGAATTAAAAATGTATAAACATTCTCAATTTCTTTGCAACACGAAAATGCAGCAGTTGCATAATACTATGGTCAAATCCGAGAGTGCAGGAAGAGTCTATACCGGTTTCTGGGGTTGTCTTCCCCTCATCAGCAGTCCCATATCGTCCTCTCTCAGATTCTTCCCCGTACTACACTTTGGGCCCTTCCGAATTGCAAAGAAAGAAATGTCACGGATGAACTAGTGCCATCTACCGAAAAACAAAGTAAGTTATCAATCGAAGTAGCACAGAAAACGACAATAAATATCGTCTCCATATCACCAGATTGACAACAGGTGGAATACTTTCTTTGGTCACACCTCCTGAGATTTTCAAAATTTATAAATCATACAGGATGCCGAGGAAATTAAGATGAGAGAATTTTAAATAATTTACAACTCATCTGTGAGCGTGGTAAAAGCTCCAACAAGAAAGATTCCTTAATACTCAAAAGAGTAAATGAATTAAAAATGTATAAACATTCTCAATTTCTTTGCAACACGAAAATGCAGCAGTTGCATAATACTATGGTCAAATCCGAGAGTGCAGGAAGAGTCTATACCGGTTTCTGGGGTTGTCTTCCCCTCATCAGCAGTCCCATATCGTCCTCTCTCAGATTCTTCCCCGTACTACACTTTGGGCCCTTCCGAATTGCAAAGAAAGAAATGTCACGGATGAACTAGTGCCATCTACCGAAAAACAAAGTAAGTTATCAATCGAAGTAGCACAGAAAACGACAATAAATATCGTCTCCATATCACCAGATTGACAACAGGTGGAATACTTTCTTTGGTCACACCTCCTGAGATTTTCAAAATTTATAAATCATACAGGATGCCGAGGAAATTAAGATGAGAGAATTTTAAATAATTTACAACTCATCTGTGAGCGTGGTAAAAGCTCCAACAAGAAAGATTCCTTAATACTCAAAAGAGTAAATGAATTAAAAATGTATAAACATTCTCAATTTCTTTGCAACACGAAAATGCAGCAGTTGCATAATACTATGGTCAAATCCGAGAGTGCAGGAAGAGTCTATACCGGTTTCTGGGGTTGTCTTCCCCTCATCAGCAGTCCCATATCGTCCTCTCTCAGATTCTTCCCCGTACTACACTTTGGGCCCTTCCGAATTGCAAAGAAAGAAATGTCACGGATGAACTAGTGCCATCTACCGAAAAACAAAGTAAGTTATCAATCGAAGTAGCACAGAAAACGACAATAAATATCGTCTCCATATCACCAGATTGACAACAGGTGGAATACTTTCTTTGGTCACACCTCCTGAGATTTTCAAAATTTATAAATCATACAGGATGCCGAGGAAATTAAGATGAGAGAATTTTAAATAATTTACAACTCATCTGTGAGCGTGGTAAAAGCTCCAACAAGAAAGATTCCTTAATACTCAAAAGAGTAAATGAATTAAAAATGTATAAACATTCTCAATTTCTTTGCAACACGAAAATGCAGCAGTTGCATAATACTATGGTCAAATCCGAGAGTGCAGGAAGAGTCTATACCGGTTTCTGGGGTTGTCTTCCCCTCATCAGCAGTCCCATATCGTCCTCTCTCAGATTCTTCCCCGTACTACACTTTGGGCCCTTCCGAATTGCAAAGAAAGAAATGTCACGGATGAACTAGTGCCATCTACCGAAAAACAAAGTAAGTTATCAATCGAAGTAGCACAGAAAACGACAATAAATATCGTCTCCATATCACCAGATTGACAACAGGTGGAATACTTTCTTTGGTCACACCTCCTGAGATTTTCAAAATTTATAAATCATACAGGATGCCGAGGAAATTAAGATGAGAGAATTTTAAATAATTTACAACTCATCTGTGAGCGTGGTAAAAGCTCCAACAAGAAAGATTCCTTAATACTCAAAAGAGTAAATGAATTAAAAATGTATAAACATTCTCAATTTCTTTGCAACACGAAAATGCAGCAGTTGCATAATACTATGGTCAAATCCGAGAGTGCAGGAAGAGTCTATACCGGTTTCTGGGGTTGTCTTCCCCTCATCAGCAGTCCCATATCGTCCTCTCTCAGATTCTTCCCCGTACTACACTTTGGGCCCTTCCGAATTGCAAAGAAAGAAATGTCACGGATGAACTAGTGCCATCTACCGAAAAACAAAGTAAGTTATCAATCGAAGTAGCACAGAAAACGACAATAAATATCGTCTCCATATCACCAGATTGACAACAGGTGGAATACTTTCTTTGGTCACACCTCCTGAGATTTTCAAAATTTATAAATCATACAGGATGCCGAGGAAATTAAGATGAGAGAATTTTAAATAATTTACAACTCATCTGTGAGCGTGGTAAAAGCTCCAACAAGAAAGATTCCTTAATACTCAAAAGAGTAAATGCATTAAAAATGTATAAACATTCTCAATTTATTTCTCTCAATTTCAACAACCACCGAAAGGGTATAGACTCTTCCTGCACTATCGGATTTGACCATAGTATTATGCAGCTGCTGCATTTTCGTGTTGCAAAGAAATTGAGAATGTTTATACATTCTAAATAATCAAGTTATACATAAGCACTGAGGTGTTTATTGGGTTGAATCTGTCTATATGGAGCTTAAGTTTCATGCCAGCTAATACATGTATCAACATTTTTTCCTTTATTATGTCTCTTGCTAGGGGGGAAATTTCCCCATTTCCCTCCCCGTATATCCGCCAGTGCGTTCTTGCTCACTGTATCTGTGTAGGTGTATAAAATAAATATTTTCTTGGTATTAAAATAAACAGAATTTGGCTTCATCATAAAATAAAATAATTAATTTAGGGTCTCTTTAATATCCGGTTCTCTATTGTAAGCATTTTATTTTTGTTTTCAATTTACTGTCGCATTTCACACCATTTCAGTCAACAGAAGCCAAACAAAATTAATTGAATTTCAAGAAAAATAATATGCTATCGATTTTTGTACACCTAAAGAAAATCCCTATATTTTACAGTTATCATAATTTTGTTCCATTTTTCGGTTTATATCTATTTTACATATATTTTAATAATTTTTATAGATGTTATAAAAATAGGGCATAATATTATTAATCATGGTATTTTAGAAGAGCAGGAATATTGTAATTATTATGTATTTATGGTACATATTATGTAAATAATTAATAGTTATATTATACCATTTTATAAGTTATTATCAATTTTCATTATATTTGATTACAGTACTTTACATGCTAATTGAACGATATAATATTTTAACCATAAAAATATAAATAATTCTTTTAAATGAGAATTAATTAATTAATCAAGCTTTTGAATCAGTAAACTAAAACTCAAATTCAATACAATGTGATTTGCATCTTTTGATATTTGTATCTATCTATCTATTACCCTTCATTTGCACACAGTTGAACGTAGACCTCCCCCTTATGTCAACTCTTCTCGGTTTAGTGCTAATGCTGTCCATTTGGTAAATACCTGCGTATCTTTTTAGGTCATCCAACCGTTTGATCTGTGGTCTGCCCCTTCGTCTTTTGTAGTCCCAAGGTCTCCAGTGAGTTATCGCTCCATCCATCTTCCGTCTCTTTGTCTGCTGTTGTGTCCTGCAAATTTCTATTTGAGAATAGCTGCATGTTTGTTTACGTCTTTCACCTGCGTATCTTTTTAGGTCATCCAACCATCTGATCTTTGGTCTGCCCCTTCCTCTTTTGTAGTCCCAAGGTCTCCAGTGAGTTATCGCTTCATCCATCTTTCGTCTCTTTGTCTGCTGTTGTGTCCTGCAAATTTCCATTTGAGAGTAGCTGCATGTTTGTTTACGTCTTTCACTTTGGTTTTATTTTTTTTTATGTATTTTTCTTTTTATTAATTAGCTTGATACCCAGCATTTGCATTGCCATTGTCTTTTGAGTGTTGGCCATCTTTTCCATATTTTCGTGTGTCAAGGTCCATGTCTGTGCTCCATATTATGTAAGTACTAGTAGAACATATTGATTATATACTTTTGTGCGGGGGTATTGGGCATATTTCTGGTTTTTCAGGATATAGCTCATTTTTTCGAATGTCACCCATGCGACTCTTATTCTCCTTTTTTTCTCTGCTGTTTGATTTTCTGTAATGTTTCACTATTTGCCCAAGGTATATGTAATCCTTGACTTTCTGTATTGTACTTGTTCCTATTTGTATGGTTTCCTTGTCGTCTTCTACGTTTGTCATATAATTAGTTTTTGTGTAGTTCATTTTTAGACCTAGGTATCTCATTTGCTTCCTTGTCCGATTGTGTCATGATTTCGTTAAGATCTTTCATATTGTCTGATATCACCGCTGTGTCATCCGCATATTTCAGGTTATTCAGCAGTTTTCCATTGATATTGATTCCTCTGTTGTGTCATTCAAGTTTTTTGAATATATCTTCTAGTGCTTGTGTAAATAAGTTTGGGAATATTGTGTCCTCTTGCCTAATTTCTCTATTTATTTTTATTGGTTTGGTGTTTTGGTGGGGATGTTTTATTTTTACTGTTGCTTTTTCGGAGATGTTTTCAACATTTCTGAGTATCGATAGTCGATCTTCCGTTTATTAGCGAGGATTGTATGGCCCAGTTTTCAATACTGTCAAAGGCCCTTTCAAAATCCACAAAAGCATTGTATAGCGGTATTATGTACTCATTAGCGCGTTCAATGAGTATTTTCATTGTTAGCAAGTGGTCTGTTGTGCTGTATCCCTTTCTGAATCCAGCTTGATCTAGACATTGAACTCGACTCAAGTATTTATGAACCACACAAAAAATCATCAATTTAATTATAATTATTATATACATATTATTTATATAGAGGTTTAGAATAGAAAATTATTTGCTTAATTTTTTTCGTGGTGGAATGTATTCGGCGAAACAATGTAAAAATAAGCGAACAAATGATTCTGAAATGATTCCACCGAGTTCTGAAATTCGTCTAAACTTTATTCTAAAATGTACCAAAACTTACAGGCATACATTTACCACAAACAAACTTTAGGTATATTCGCCATAAAACAAATTTTTTCACAAGAGAACCTTTTTTAGATAAGTAAAAAAGACCTCGGCACTTTATTACGTAAAAGTGGTTTCAGTTAAAGTTAAAATTGGCTAAAACTTTTCAAAAAGGTAGCTTTGGTCATGTTTATCAAAACTTCTCAGCGCCCGAAGACTCAGAAATCAATTGTTTCTGAAGCCCAGAGGTTCAAAGTGACGCTTTTTACTTTACTTGAATAATACAATATGTTCGTATAAAATACAGTGTTAGTTAATAAGTGCAACAAACTGCAGGGACTCATTCTGAATAGGGCTTTTCATCGACTCTCTTGTTTCAAGCCTCTGTCATATGTCGTATAATCTGTATACTGGGTTGGGATAAAGTATGGAACCAAGCAAATATCTTTGAGATGAAAACAACAATATTTATGAAACTTTGCATGCAAGTACAGTGACGTAAAAGGTATCTGATGCAATATTTTTTGTTACTACTCCACTTCCGGTTTCACCGGAAATACCCTTAAATTATTTAATTTAAATGGGTATATTTTGCAGATTTTAAAAGAACTTTCTATTTTTAATTCATACATACCTCACATCGCACACATCTTATGGAAAATATAATGTCACTCAAATTCAATAAAATTTATATTAGATTCGTTTTAAACTAACGGTCAATTCTTATCATTGCGCCAACTCTTAATTATGATTAATTACGGCGCAAATTGCAATTAAATTTTATCGAAATCACATTTTTGGAGTCCATAAAGTGTTAGTTACAATCATTATTGCTCTGAGAAAATAAAAACAGCTTAAACCCCGCTGGGCCTAAGCGGATTATTGAAACTAATCCCCTGATACCGATAATCTGGGTATTTTAAAATATTTTTTCTCTCTCTAACTTATGTACGTACCCATTTGATTTCAGATTTATTTATATCAATTTCTGCTCTTATTATTGAAAATACAGAGTTGGCGCAATGATAAAATTTGACCGTTAATTTAAAACGAATCTGTTCGTAAGAATTTTATTGAATTTGAGTGACATTATATTTTCCATAAGATGTATGCGATGTCCTTTGGAAGGAAAAATTTGTTAAAGAGTGTCTGTAGATAATTTTTTGTATTATTAGAACCTAGTAGGAAATAAACGAGTATCATCTATACTGTAGACTAAAATTGTTGTTTAAATGCACTGCATGACTTATTTGAATTTAGTATAGTGTTATAATATTTAGTATAGTAAATAAGTTTTATTAAAATGGTTCATTTAAGTGAAAAAAATCGAATTGGAGTATTAATGATAATCGGTTATGGTGAATTTTCATTTTTTGGAGGTGAATTTTCCAAATCGATGGATTGGACATAGAGGATTCATAGAGTGGCCCGCTTGTTCTCCGGACCTCAACCCGTTAGACTATTTCTTTGGGGTTATCTAAAATCACGTGTTAACGTTACGCGACCAACATGTTTGCAGGATTTGAGACAAAGAATAATTGATGAATGTGAACTAATACGTGGAGAAATCTTGCAAAGAGTGACTCACGAATTTATTTATAGGCTTGCACGTTGTCAGGAGGTGAACGGCAAGGATTTTCAACATTTGAAATTATATTTTTATTTTTAACATAATTGGTCTAACCTAAATAAATTAACCTATTTTTTAACTTTAAAGAGATTTATTTCTTGTTTTAATAATTTTTTTTTCCAAACTTGGTATGAATGAATTAAAAATAACAAGTTCTTTTAAAGCGTGTAAAAATACATAGGGTGTCCCATTTAAAACAAATAAGTTAAGGGTATTTCCGGTGAAACCGGAAGTGACGTAGTAACAAAAAATATTGCATCAGATGCCTTTTGCGTCACTCTACTTGCACGCAAAGTTTCATAAATATTGTTCTTTTAGTTTCAAAGATATTTGCTTGGTTCCATACTTTATCCCAACTCTGTATATGAATATTATAAATGAGAATCGATGAAAAGCCCTATAGTCCAGAAAGCCACTGCGGATCCGCTAGGAAAAATATTCTAATTCATATTTTTTGCACAATCTTACTCAAAAAGGACTCCTTTTAACAAATTTGCATGTTGCCAGGACCAAAAGATGGTCAAAAATTTTTTAAACGTTTTTTTTTTGTTTTTTTCCTAAAATTATTTTTTTTGCATTGAAAAAAGTTTTTTTATGTTTTTTGGATCATTCCAAACGGAAAAGGCCTTTAGTGACTTTTCTCTAAAAATGATAGTTTTTGACATATAAGCGATTAAAAATTGAAAAATTACGAAATCGGCCATTTTTAACCCTCAAAAACTATGTGAAAAACTAATAATCTGAATGTTGCCAAGGTAGGTAGATATTCTTTAAACATCGATTGATGAAATCCCGAAGAGGTTTTTGCAATACAATATTCAAAACTCCTTTGTTTTTTAATTGTTAATCAAGCGTGCGCGACACTATTTTCCACCGACAGTATGGTGCAAATGAAAGGAATAAATTCGTTATTTCCTAAACCGGCGACTTTAAGGAAAAATCCCGAAACAGGTCGATTTTTATTTTTAAGTTACGATATAATGGCATATATGGTATACTAGTGACGTCATCCATCTGGACGTGATGACGTAATCGATGATTTTTTTTAAATAAGAATAGGGGTCATGTGCTAGCTCATTTGAAAGGTTCTTTAATTCTCTATTCAGTAATATAAACATTTACATAATTATTTATACAGGGTGTCCAAAAAATTTTTATTAAATTAAATTATTTGATAAAAAAACAAGTAGAAGGGCACGCTGTATAAATAATTATATACATGTTTACATTACTGAATAGAGAATTGAAGAACCTTTCAAATGAGCTACCACACGACCCCTATTCTCATTTAAAAAAATCATCGATTACGTCATCACGCCCAGACGGATGACGTCACTAGTATACCATATATGCCACAATATCATAATTTAAAAATAAAAATCGACCTGTTTCGGGATTTTTCCTTAAAGTTGCCGGTTTACGAAATAACGAATTTATTCCTTTCATTTGCACCATACTGTCGGTGGAAAATAGTGTCACGCACGCTTGATTAGCAATTAAAAAACAAAGGAGTTTTGAATATTGTATTGCAAAAACCTCTTCGGGGTTTCATCAATCGATGTTTAACGAATATCTACCTACCTTGGCAACATTCAAATTTTCAGTTTGTCACATAGTTTTTGAGGACAAAAAATGGCCGATTTCGCAATTTTTCAATTTTTAATCGCTTATATGTCAAAAACTATTATTTTTAGAGAAAAGTCACTAAAGACCTTTTCTGTTTGGAATGAACCAAAAAATCTAAAAAAACTTTTTTCCATGCAAAAAAAATAATTTAAGGAAAAAAACAAAAAAAAAAACGTTTAAAAAATTTTTGACCACCTTTTGGTCCTGGCAACATGCAAATTTGTTAAAAGAAGTCCTTTTTGAGTAAGATTGTGCAAAAAATCTGAATTAGAATATTTTTCCTAGCGGATGCGCAGTGGCTTTCTGGACTACTAGAAAAAATAATGAGAGCTTGCAAATGCTTCGTTGTCTGACGTACTTGAAGTTAAAATTTTTCACAAAACTGACGATTTATTGATTGCTCTGAAACTGATTAACATATGCAAACTGGTAATATTCTCAATTTATTTAAAGAAAAAAAAAAGTTACTAAAAAGGGTAATATGACCCGTGTGCGCTCCAACGCAGAATATAAAATTATTAATTGTATGTCAAAAAATGCACAGAACAATGTCAAAGAACAATTTTAACCTGGAGACCATACCAACACAAAAGACCCAGAGGCAGACCTCCTATGAGATAGACAGATGATCTGAAACGAACTGCCGGGAAAAATTGGCTACAAGTAGAGTACAACAAAAAACAATGGAAAGGAAGACTTGAAGAGGCTTATGTTCAGATGTGGACGTAAATGGCTAGACGAAAAAGAAGAAGAAGATGTCAAAAAATGCACAATAGCTACCTCTTAAAACTCACCAAATTTCTTTTGCATATCTCAACCAGTTTTAGAGCAATAAATAAATCATAATTTTGTAAGAAAAATTTCAACATTCCGTATCTCGGAAACGAAGCATTTGCGGACATATATTTATAAAGCAAACTGTGAGAAAAAAAAACACAATTTTATTCGTACAAGGGCTAGACAAATTTACCTGTTTAGCAACAATATTATTACAGCGATATTGATAAAGAAGGTTATAAGGTTCATTATAACATATTGAAAAAATTAGATAAATCGGATAACAGGTTTAACAAATTCGAGACATCCAAAATCACCAAATTTTTAAGTGGGGCGATTTATATGCACACAAGTTTATATTATGCACATATTTGCTGTGTTTTCTGTTGCATATATTCCAGTATCTAATAATAGTCTAAGAGCTAGAGCCGAAAAATCATCGTGATAAGTAATATGGAGTTTGGCATGTGAAATGTGTCTATTGTATATTGATAATTATGACCCCTTTCAAGCTGACACCTCAGTGGATACAGGAATTAGCAATACTATGTTATAATACGATGTTACTAAAATATTATTTTGATACTATTTCGATATTATAAATTTAGCAAAAGTGTATTCGAATATGTCAAATGTACCCATTATTGGACACACCCAGTTTCTGGAAATATTCAGTTTATATTGATAGAAAAAATTCAACTAAATATCGAAATAATATAAAAATAATATTTTACCAACATACAATTAATTATATATGTTCTTTTTATCATCGGTAACTTCACGCATATGCTCTTAAATAGACAAATTTTTGATCTTTAATAACTCAAAAAGTATTGATTTATTTTAATAAAATGATATAACAAATTTTACTCAAAAATTTGTCCCTCTATCGATTTGTGGGGTTATTTTTAATAAAATAGTTTTCACCCGCGGGAAGGGGTGGTATTCACCACCAGGGTAAAAGTGCAAGTTGGCACCAAATCAGTTTTGTTTCTTGAGGTATGCTCTAACTAGTCACCAATTTTCATGCAAATCGATGGATGTTTAACAAAATAGGAGGTGAAAACCTTTAATGACTGCACTAACTTTCCCCTTTCATCCCTTATTGCTACTTCCTGTATCCACTGAGGTGTCAGCCTGAAAGGGGTCATAATTATCAATATACAATTGACACATTTCACAGGAAAAACTCCATATTACTTATGACGATGATTTTTCGGCTCTAGCTCTCCGTCTATAATAATGACAGTTAAGCAATAAATAACCTTAAAACTTACCTGCGTATGACTGTAGTACATCGCAAAATTGGAGACTATGACTGGCACGGGTAAGGCTATCGTCAGTACACCCGCTAAAGCACATAAAGCACCCACGAACATTCCAATATAAGTCTTAGGCACCATATCCCCATAACCCACAGTGGTCATGGTCACCAGAGCCCACCACAAACCCAGTGGTATGCTCTTAAAGTCGTTATCGGGATTTGTTTGAATCCTTTCCGCGTAGTACACTAAACTCGCGAAAATAACTATACCTAGAACGAGGAAAAACACCAGTAAAGTGAGTTCTTTCGCCGATGCTCTGAATGTCTGAATCAGAATTTTCAGGCCGGAAGAATGGCGAGTGAGCTTGAATAACCTCATTATGCGGATGATGGAGAAGAATTCCATGATGTCCGCATTGTCCACGTGAGAGGCGAACTTTCTGAGCAACAAGTCGATGTAAAAGCTGGCCGTGGCTATGTAATCGATTATGTTGACGGATGAGTTGATGAATTCGCATTTGTTCGGGCTTGCAATAAACCTGTAGGATTATATTGTATTATTACATAATTACAGTTTATCATACCATTTTATAAGTTAATATAAATGTCTATTTAACTTGTTTACAATAATTTATATACTAATAAAAAGTTAAATATTTTGACCATAAAAAGTGAAAATTATACGTTTGAGAATTACTTGTAAAGAACATAAATTAAAAACCATGTAACACATTGTTATTTTTGTGTATAAGGTTGATTCCATTTCAAATCACTTAATTTTGGAGCAAACAAAATTTTGGATCTCCGATTTGTCTGAAAATTGGTATACAGCTTCTGCGGGACGTAAAAATAAGATATTTAAGGTCAAAAAATATTCTTCTTTTTTTCTCAAAATGTTATTTTATGCGATTTTACAGTGATTTAGTGTTTATTTAAAAAATTTGCATTTTCTATCGTAAAGTATCGATGGAAAATATAATATTTTAATAGAAGGGACGCAAATATTTGCCAAACTCAATAATTGGCAGTACTAAAAATACATTCCACGCAGCCTATCCAAATCCTGCATTTCATGCTGGACCGAAGAATGTAAAGCCCTGTATGATCATTACGAGTCAACCAGACAACCAGACGTAGGTAAACAACTTTTAGAGTCTCTGAATTCAGCAAGAACCACCAGATAAAGGAAACTCTCGAAAACCTTAACTTCACGCAACGCAGTGGTACTGCCTGGACCCTACTCAGAAAACTGGACACAAGCCCTAAGATCCCGACAACTAAGTCTGAATCACTAATCCCAGAGGTTATAGCGAAACACATTGGCCAGCTCTTCAAACAAGGCATAGAAGAAGTTCATATATAAGAAGTACGATATCAGCTCAAAAATAATAAATTTGTACATCAGAAAAGCCGGCTAACCGTGAGGCAAATATAGTCCAACTAATGAAGCTTAAAATAGGACAAAACCTCGCAATTTTTACAGAATGGATCGATTTGCTTGAAAATTGATGAATAAGTAGAGGGTAGTCCAAGGATCAAAATCTATATCATGCCGAAAGGCGCTTTTACCATGGGGGTGGTTTCCACCCCATCTCGGCGGTGGAAATTTTTTATTATACTTTAATTGCAAAAGTTGGTAAAAGCATTAATTCTAAGCAAAAAAAGTTCTACACATTTTTTCGATAAAATTAATAGTTTTCGATTTATTCGCTATCGAAAATGTTAGCTTTAAATCGAAAAAATCAATGTTTTTAATCAGTTTTCTGCTAATAACTCAAAAAGTATTCGTTTTATCAAAACAACTTTGCTTAACAGAAATGTACTTTTTGAAAAATAAACAAAACCGTATTTTCTGATTTTCTTTATGATCAACAGTAATTGAGCTTAATCGATCTTTATGATATGTTAGCTCTTCTTCGTCAAATACTAAATATTGCAATTTCAAATTCATAAGACGGGAAAATTGTGCATTTTTCGAAGATAACTTCTTCAAACTAATTGAAAGTATTTAAAAATATTTATCTCCAGAAATAAAAAAATCTTTAGCTCAAAAATTAAGTGACTTTTAATAAAAAGAATGCCAGTCCCTATTTTTTTCAGTGAAAAAGTGATAGGAAACGACCCCATAATCAACACCCTAATTAAAATTAGCCATTGACCTTACTTGGTCTTCTTTATTTATGTATTATGAATAGGTTCTAGAAGTTTCATCGGCTTAGAATGATTAGTTTAAAAAAATGGATTTAAAAGCGAATAACGAGTTTTTGTAGTTTGGGAAAAAATACCTTTTTCTTCAAAGTAGAAAGATTGACATCAGAGACACGAAAAAATATTTAAATATGAGATTGTAGTTAATTTAATTGCCAAGAACTTGGTTTGAAAAAATTTTTCTACGGCAAAAATTGAGTGAGCTATTGACAACTTGTAATAACATGCAAAAACCACCTTTACGAGCTCTTTCAATGTCACCTCTTTTTGTGACTGAGGATTTTAAAAGGATTTAATATTAATAGCCTTATAGACTTTGTAAAAACCTACAAAATTCTTTTTTTACCAAACTTTCTAAGATAATATATGATTTGAAAAAAAAAAAGGAGAAATCCAAATTGAAGCATAATAATGTAAGTTAGCGGTGTTTTTAGTCATTGGCCTTATGCATTCTTCTTTATTTATGTATTATTAATAGATTCTAGAAGTTTGACTGGCTTAAAATGATTAGTTTTTAAAAAATTGGAGTTTAAAGCCAATAACGAATTTTTGTAATTTGGTAAAAAATGCCATTCTCTTCAGAATAGAAATATTAACATGAGAGATACCTACGAAAAAATGTTTCAATATGAAATTGTAGGTTATTTCATTTCTAAGAACTTGGCTTGAAAAAATTTTTTTACGGCAAAATTGAGTGAATCGTAAATGAGTATACCATCGAAAAACATTGATTTTTTAGATATAAAACTACCACTTTCGATAGCGAATAAATCGAAAACTATTAATTTTATCAAAAAAATGTACAGAACGTTTTTTGCTAAAAAGAATGTTTTTATCAACTTTTGCAGTCAAAATATAATAAAAAATTTCCACCCCCTAGATGGGGTAGCAATCACCCTTATGGTAAAAGCGCCTTTCGGCATTATATAGATTTTAATCCTTAGTATATCCACTAATTATTCTCGAATTTTTAAGCAAATCGATCCATTCTGTAAAAATTGCGAGGTGAAAAGCTTTGGTTCCTGGACTAATAGAGACCAAGGAACTTTTCAATGCACTGAACTTAATTAAGTGTCGTAAATCTGCAGGAGTTGACAAAATATTTCCCGAATTCATAAAACACATAGGGAAAGGCACTTCACTACCAAAGAGTTACAAACCAATCGCTCTTTTAAATGTCTAATGTCTGTGCTATAAGATTTTTGAGAGGATAATCTACACGAGACTTTTACAATCTGTCAGTGGAAAGATTCCCGTAGAACAAGCTGGATTAATGCCAGGAAGGAACTGCACTGCAGTGATCAAGATCTTTCTCCAATAACTTTTATTGAAAAAAGCTTTCAATAGAAAATCAAAACGACAGTAGCTTTCATTGATCGGATTTTCGCTTAGGACACGGTGGGGAAAGACGACCTACTACCTAAATGGTACCAGATGGTACAGTTTATGTACTAGGACCTTCTGGTCAGTGAATAGAAGGAAATAAGCAGCCGCTGACAAAATAGTAGATGGGCAAATGAACATTAGGCAACAGCTTTTATATTAGCACTTCAATCCATCCTTCACTTCATTTGGAGATCCTCCAAAACATCCCAAAAGATGCACAATAGAGGTATGAAATCATAATTTCGGTAGTAGAACTAAGATATAACAGGAAATAGTCGAAACAAATCTGTGCAAGAATATAGAGCGGAGGTAGAAAAAATGGCACGACTTGCTTGACCCGAACCCCGGAAAAATTTGAAACACTTGTAACCGTAATAGTCCTGTCGCCAGGGGGGGTACAACGGCCTCCTGTATTCAGATGGACTTACCCAAGTTTTTTTTATGTATTTTGACCCGTAGAATACGAATGTTTTGGGTAACAGTCGATCCGGATGTCGATAAGATTGTTATAAACAAAGAACTTGAGGAATTACATAACAGCGATTTCTCGCAAAACAAAACATTTTTTTGTATTTTTTGGGCCATTCTAACCAAAAAATGTTCCTAGAAATTTTTTCGGAGGATACATAGTTTTTAGGAAAAACTCGAAACTTTTTCGTTTAGGAAAAAATCGAAACATTACAATTTTTGAAGCCGAATAAGTTTTGATTAAAAAATAAAATAGAAATTCTGCTTACCGCATTTGAAAGTTCAAGTCAAATTACATCGGTTTTAATTATTTGCATTGCTAAAAATGTATTATTTTATTGTTAAATAAAGCTATAAACACCTAGTGCTTGAGTGATGTTTTCAATGATTTCTCATTTAAAATCGAACGAGTAGCTAGAGTAGGTACAAGTGCAAGCGAGTCTATTTCTACGTAGCATGCATTAAAACGCATGTATTAGGCGCGGGAAACACTATGTGTTTATAGCTTTTTTTAACAATCAAAAAATAAATTTTTAGCAATACAAATATTCAAAACGTGTATAATTTGACTTAAACTTTCAAATGCGGTAAGAATAATTGCCATTTTATTTTTTAATCAAAAGTTATTTGGGTTAAAAAATTGCAATTTTTCGATTTTTTGAAAGTTCAACCGCGTTTATCTCGAAAACTATGCATCTTACGAAAAAACTTGTAGGAACATTTTTTGGTTAGAATGGCCCAAAAAATAGAAAAAAATGGTTTGTTTTGCGAGAAATCGCTGTTATGTAATTCCTCAACTTCTTTGTTTATAACAATCTAATCGACATCCGGATCAACTGTTACCCAAAAAATTCGTGTTCTACGGACCGAAATACATAAGAAAAACTTGGGTAAGTCCATCTGTATACAGGAGGCGGTTGTACCCCCCCTGGCGACAGGACTATAAATAATGTTTATTAAATTTCATATGACTTACCTAATAAGGATCTCAAAAGTAAACCAAGCATTGCAGATACATTCGATGTAGAAGAAGGCTATATGAGCGTCTGTGTCGATTTTGTCAAAATAATAGTCTGTTCCATTTCCGGGTGTCCTTACTCCTATAAGCTTAAGCGATGGTACTTTCATATCTGGATGTGTTTTTAAACAAAACGAAAGAATTGATACGCATATGAAGAATACTGACAACACACCAATTACCTAAAAATAAAATAGAGTATTACTTTTAATACTATATTATATATACACCGTTATTAGGTGTCAACGCCCTTCGGTAGGGATCCATGGAGGAGTATCACCAAGCCGCAAGCCCTTATCACTTGCCGTACCGCTCCTGCATAGGCCGATCAGACCCCAGTTTATTCCAGGCTAAGTCGTAGATACTATTGAATTTTATACTACGACGTTGGCCTTTTTATTAATTTAAAATGACCTGGCTGAGGTTGGAACCTCGATCGCAAATTCACTAAACCTGCCGATCGACTGCGCCTCAGCCAACTGGGCCGTCTAGACCGACTTTCGACCATTTTCGACCGTTTTTCTCTTCTATGACTTTTGATATGTCTCTGGTGTTGTAGTCTCTTATGTCTTTTTTGATGTTCTTAGTGAGTTGTTTGTATGGTTCTTTTATTTTCGTTAAATTAGTTCCGTATTTATCTGTTAGTTGCATTCTTTCTTCTAATACAGTTTTCGTGCTTATAGCCCAGTAAATGAACGGGAAATTCGGCGATACCGTGTAATTTTTAGGGGCAACTCCAAATTTCATGAAAATTTGGATTTAGGTTCTACTTACCCTCCACTTCAAAGTTGAAATTGTGCCGTTGGTTGCTTTTACTTGGGGGGTGACAGTCACTCCTTCACGGGGGTGAAAAAACATACGTTCAAGATAAGACAGGAAATGGATAAATTGACTAATTTTAAGCAACTTTTGTTCTATACAGTTTTTTATGTAAGTCAATACTTTTCGAGTTATTTGCCATTGAAAATGTTGATTTTTCGACAAAAAAACTACGTTTTCAGATGGTTTTTCGCAAATAACTCAAAAAGTAAATATTTAATCGAAAAAAATATCCTTAGCAAAAGTGTAGCCTATAAAAAACCCAAAAAAATGATGTATCAGTAAAGTCTATCAATCAAATAAAAACAAAGTTGTAGCTCATGAAAAATACGGTCTTATTCGTCTAATTCCAAATCGAATATTTCAAGGTGAAATCACCGAAAAATTAAGCACTTTTCGGGAAAAACCCATTTAAACTTTTTTAAAGTGTTTATAAAAAGCTTTGTTTTAATTGTTAACAAAAGTTTTAGCATTAGAAATAAGCGAGTTACGCTCAAATTAAAGTTGGCCCTCTTTTTTTTTTGTAAAAAAATCATGAAAATCTCGCCGTGTTTAGCTCCCCAAATGAAATTAATCGCTAACGTTTTACAAACAATTTATTTACCTATCTATTTTTTATATGATCTGTCAGTCTCACCGGTTTAAAGTGTTTATTTTTGAAAGGGTTATAATTGAGGAAGCTTTAATTGAGAATACACTAATCACGAGTGTATGCAAATTTTGAACAGCCATATCTTAACCAATTTTTTTTCTTACGGAGAAACAAAATGAAACTAGCATATTTATAATAGCAAAACCTACATTTTTATACTCTTTCAGATTTTTCTTATCACTAATACTTTTTAAGTTATTTTGAAGTAATAACCTTTTTTTCGATGCTTTAAAAATGTTAATAAACTTTTCCCGAAAAACGCTTCTTTCTTCGGTGATTTAGCGTTGAATTATTCGATTTGGAATTAGACGAATTAGAACGTATTTTTCATGAGCTACAACTTTGCTTCTACTCAATTTGTAGACTTTACTGGTACACCATTTTTTTCCTTTTTTTAAAGGCTACACTTTTGCTAAAAATATTTTTTTTGATAAAATATTTACTTTTTGAGTTATTTGGGAAAAACTGTCTGAAAACGTAGTTTTTTGAAGTTATACTTCTTTACCGGCGATAGAGGGTGAATTTTTTTATGGTAAAACCTAGCGACCGGGCGCATGCGCATTATAACTTTGTTCTGATTGGATGTTCAAATGACATGTCAAAAATTATTCAATATGGCGGCTGTGGCACAGCTGTAGTTAGATTATTTATGGTTGTTGCGTTTTAAAATTTGTGTGAAAAGAAACAACAAACAAAAGTTAGTTAATAGTTATACTGCCTTTTTAAATAGTTTTCATATACCTGTATTTTTGGAATTTGGACTATTTTGGACAAGGAAAACTCATTCTTATTTGGTAATAAGTTTTTATTATAATCATATTGTAATTATACATTTGGATTAGGTTGAAATACATACATTTATTTTCTCAAGAATGCGGATTTTAGAGAGAAATCCCAAATTAGGTTCGATTTTTATTTTTAAATTATGATTTTTTGTCGTAGATTTATTTATCTAGTAGGTATGTAATGCTTTGATTTACATACTTAATTTGATTACCAACAAAAGTTCTACCAATCTTCATCTAATATATTGTTTTGTTATATTTTTATATTTTCTTCCACAAAATTTAAACTATATATTTTAATTTTCAAAACAACTGTCAAACAGTAAAACGTTCAGTTACCGTATTTTTCCACATGATAAATAATGTGAGATTGGACGAGTTAGTCTACTCTTCGATTACGAATCAAAGCGTCACGAAATTCACGGGTTCAATTCCCGATGCAAGTTTTATTTTTTCATGCATGTTATGATTGTAAGTATATTTGTTATATAATTTTTTTTTTCAGAAAATGCGTATTTAAAATTTTTGCCAACAATTATTATCGTTCAGAAATCATTTTTTCTTTGTGGCATTTTTCAATGTGTTTGTGTGCGTTTTATTGTTTTATTTTTTTTTAATTTTTGGTATTGTCTTAAAAATCACATAATATGTAGTAGAAGTATAACTTCTTACGTGCGTACAAAGTACACACACATTCTTTTTTTGTCGAAAAATCAACATTTTAAATCGCGAATAACTCAAAAAGTATTGAATAACGTAAAAAACTTTATAGAACAAAAGTTTCTTAAAATAAGTCAATTTATCTATTTCCGGCCTTATTTTAAACACGCGTTTTTCACCCCCCGAGAAGGGGTAAATGTCACCCCCCAAGCAAAAGCTACCAACGGAATAAATTCAACTTTGAAGTGGAGGGTAGGTAGAACCAAAATCCAAATTTTCATGCAATTCGGAGTTGCCCCTGGAAATTACACTCCAAAACGGTCATTTATTGGGCGGCTTAGTTTTTCTTCCTCTTTTTGGTTTTTTGGGCAACATTATATACCTGCGTTAAAGTATGGATATATCAGTGCTCGAATTGTAATATGAGGATATCTTTTATCCAAAGCTTTTAAACCTCTAGATTGAGTATATAATAACTCACATTCCCTAATTACGGTCCAATAATGTTGTGAAAGTTCGCTTTGTTCTACCGGGGTTGTTGGGTAAATTGAAAAGTTGGTAGTTTGATTCATTATTCAGTCCTATGGTTATTCATTTAGTTCACGCAAGTAATCGTATATAAACTGAAAACTTGGGAAACTGTGGACCCTAGGGTAGAACTAGTTGCTACTTGCGCAGTGCGTGAATAATTTAGATCATGTGAATATTATTTTCATATGAAATCTACACCGCATTGGTTTTTTATTTTGGAATCAGTTGAACTCCTTATTTTGTATGCTTGATTAGTTGAGTTATAAACTACAAAATAGTATAGGTACTTTCTGCCCCACGAAGACATAAAAATACTTACCTCAAGCCATGAAGACATAAATCCAAAAGAAACAGTTTTTATATTTTGATAAATCTATCAAACTGCCATTTTTTTAAATTTCTATTTGATTTTTTTCTTCATTTTTTTATATGTACGTTATAGTCAATTTTTTTTAAATCCAGCATAGTTTTTTTTTTTTTTTTTTGTTTTTTTATGGCATTGACTTGGGTGTCATTTAGCCAGTCACAACTTTTTTTTTTGTTTTCTGTTCATACATAAGGAAGGCAATGAGGTCCTTAGAGTTCCATAGCAAACTCTTCTACAGCTCTCTACTCAGTTCAAAAGCTGGCCGCTATGGACTGTCCAAGTTGCTCACCACATTTTCCATTATGTATCTTCTTCTTCTTCTTCTTCTTTTTTCATATGTACATAATATACCAAATTATCAGGATTAACAAGTTTAGAGATTAATTTTAGTTTCACAGATAAATTTCATTAAACAATCATATATATTCTTGCTGTTCAGAGACAATAGATAGGATACATTGAAAGGTGAAAAAACATTACATTTTATTAAATCTTGGATTAAATTATATGTGCATGGAATATATTTTGCGCACTCAAAGAAAGTATGATTTAAGTCACCAACCTTCTGACATTCTGTACAAAGATTTGAATCAAAAACTTTAATTCTTGCTAGATGTAGAGGGAAACATGCATGTCCAAACTTCATTCTAATTAATGTTGTTATATATCTTCGAGGTACTACGTAATTTTTAAACCAATATATATTTGGAACAGAAGGTTGAATCAGTGAATACTGAGATTTGGATTGTTTACAAAGATCTCGCCATGATTGACTCCACTGATTTTTAACTCGATGCTTAATAGTGTTAACTAAGTCAGATATGCAAAACTTACGATTATGTGAAGTACCATATTCAATGGCTTTTTTAGCCAACCTATCAACATATTCATTATGCGTTAGTCCTATATGAGCCTTAACCCATAAAAAGTTCACTCTTCTTTTATTTTTATGAATTTCAAAAAGGATTTTCTTAATTAGTAGGATATAAATATTTGAATATCCAGCATAGTTCTCTTGGAACTTATTACATATCAGAATGTAAATCAGAGTTTTTATTTATTACACAACATGTTGTTTTGGTGTAAGGTATTTTAATATGTTTATACATTTTTTTATTTACAAACTCACATCGGCCTATACGCATATTAGCGAAAAAAGAAAAATGTTAACATCCATCCACATTAAAGTTTGTAATAGTATACTGCTTTTAAATAATGAATAATCCTTTTGGCACCGCACTTTAATTCATACTTTTTTAATAATAGAAAATAGTCATCATTTCATGGAATAATGTACTTTTCGTGTTTTCAGTAGTTGGTCTCTTTTATTAATTCAAAATTTTGATGCTTATTGTATCGCCTTGTCAAAGCCTCAGGGATTAACAACATACCGGCTAAATTTCTCAAAATTGTAGGAAGCACACCGGCACCGACAGATAGATTCCATAAACTAATAATATTATATGTGAGGTGTACACAAGAAATTCACAAGAAGGGGGACAAACTCAGCTACAAAAACTATGGAAGCTTAATCTTACTCTGTGTTGGTTTAAGGTGTTTAAATGGATCATAAACCGTAAATTAAGGAACTTCACAGAAAAAAATCATAGAAGAATACCAGACCGGAACAGAATTAGTCACAGGATACTAGAAAACGTCCCTATTGAACAAGCTGGCTTCCGCCCTCATCGAAGATATACGGACCAAGTGTTGTTATTAACAACTTTTATAGAAGTTAGTTTTCAAAAGAAACAAAAGACAGCAACAGTATTCATAGATCTAACAGCAGCATATGATACTGTTTGGATACAGGGATTAATATATAAACCAGTGGTGGCCAAGCTCCTTGATAGCCAGGGCCACTTTTCACAAGTTAAAATTTTTCGCTAGCCGCAATTAAAAACGTATTCAAAAAGTATGTAAAGAAGGTATGTACACACAATGTTTTTTAACAGAACTTTTATTTATTGAAAACAGAAATAAAATTACGAAATATTAAAACTTAATTACATTTGTTTTCCTTATTCTTCTTCTCGTTGTCCTTATGCCCAATAAGAGAGTCGAACTTTTCTATCACCTATCCATCTTTTACCCATTTCTTCCACGCCTTCCGGTCTTCTTCCCACTTTCTTCACCTGTTGCGCTGTTTTCCGTCTCTTGGTTCCGATTTCCTGGATTTGTTCCATCCATCCCTTTCTAGGTCTGCTCCTTCTTCTTTTCCCCTGTCTCCTGGCATCTGTCACCTTCTTTACTAGTCTGTTCTCATTCATTCTAGTTATATGTCCAAACCAATTCAGGTTTCTTTTTTCAATTTTTTTCTCTATTGGTCCTTATCTTAGCATGTTTCTAAGCATGTTTCTTAGCATGTTTTTAATGTTTTCGTTCCTTTCCCTGTCCAACATTTGTTTTCCTACTTTTGGTAATTCTTTAAAATTTGGTGAATAATTTGTGGTAGCACTTCTCAGTAATTCTTTCAGATGCTGGTTAGTAGTTTATACTGATATGAGTGATATGTGTTAGGATTTCACGAATTTTAAAATGGAATTAAATGGTCCATACAAGTACGTTATTTCTAATAATATGGAAATAATTATTCGACAAGCATCCTTTTTAATTTAGAATATGTACAGTGGAACCCCGATAAGTCGGCCCCCGATAACCCGGAAGTCCGGCTAACCGGGACCGATTTTCATCAGACAAAAATTTAACAAATAAACAATTTAACAATTTTATCAAATAAAAATGTATGTAGGCAAAATAATATTTGAGCGATAATGTGTATTTGTGTAATTTGAACTACATATACAATAGTAAAAATGATTCATGCACACGGCGGCAGGCACAGCGACCGTCTTGGCTTATCGGAAAGAACAGGCACCTGTGTGTATTCCTTTTCCTTTATTTATGTCAAACTGTCTTAGCATTGTTTAAAATAGAGGTGACTATTTAAAAATTCTTTTTTAAAATAATGGTCTTAGTCTGTTCTTAAATAACAACATTGTTCCTTGTGACCGTATTGTGTGTAGTACAGTCGTATTAATCAATCACTTCCGTTCTGTAATCGTGCTTCAGATTGTGTTTGCGTGATTTTTGTCTACGTAATGGTAACAAAACGTAAAAATGTTGTACTGACAATGGAAAAGAAACTAGAAACATTAGGTAGGATTGATAGAGGCGAATCTTTAAAATAAATTTATTGCAGCATCATAATATGATATTATGATACCATATTATGGTATCATAATATGATATTATGATACCATATTATGGTGTCGGTACATCTCTATGACTGCGTTTTTTACCAAGAAATGAACAAAACTCTACACTCTATACAACTATACGTAATTTAGATGTGTACTGTGCATATGTGTTTCATGTTTTTGTAATTATAATGGAGGTTATTTATTAATTTTTACCATATTCTCCGGCTAACCCGGATTTTCGATAACCCGGATCGGCCGCGGTCCCGATTAATCCGAGTTATCGAGGTTCCACTGTACTTCGATTTTGGTACAAATTTACAAAATTCGGTAATGGGCGTCGACTTGTAGTTTTATTTTCGAGCTTAATCTTCTTGCGTCTCTATTAATATTAATTTCCAGATGTTGTTTGGGTCATATTATGGTAATAAAAAATTCACCTTTTGAACCATGTTTATTTCAAATTAATTCAGAAAAAATGAAGAGACGATTTAAAATATTTGAAGTCTTGAAATAAATTTTGGACTTCGACTTCGGTCAATATTCCTTCTGGCTTTTTTATTTACTCGTTTTTCTAGTTTAATATTGCAACAAATTTTTTAAGTCGAGTAAAATGACTCAATATACAAATCGGTCTGGAGTGGTGAATTTTTTGTCGCGCCACTCTTAATATTTTTTCGCGCAGTTTTCGATTTGTCATATCACTCTTAGCTTGGATGGAAATGGAAGTTGTTATAAAGTTGCAATTGGTCTTTCATATTTTTTATTGTCAGTAATTTAAAAAACATTCTGAAACACACATGGAACGATAATAATTTTTTTAAATAATAACACAAAATTGAAAAGGATCTCGGGTACATTTATCGAGAGCCACAAGTAATTCTTCAAAGAGCCGCATGTGGCTCGCGAGCCACAGTTTGGCCACCCCTTATATAAACTGTCCCGTATTATCCCCTGCAGAGAGATAATTAACCTCATTGACAACATGCTGACAAACATATCCTTCCAGATTATAATGGGAAAGGAGACGAGTAGACAGATGAAACTTAACAACGGCCTTTCACAGGGTGCTCTCCTTGGCCCTTTACTTTTCAGCCTCTATATTGATGACATGCCTGAAACCAAATCTCGGAAGTTTGGATATGCTGACGACTGGACCCTTGCACCAAGCCACCAATCTTTAGAAACTACAGAAATCACTCTCACACGAATGACCTATCCATCCTCAGCGAATACCTTAAGAAATGGAGACTACAACCAAGTACTACAAAAACTGAAGTATCAGCTTTTTATCTCAACAACAAGCTGACCAACAGAGGATTGCGAGGGTATTTTAATAACAAGCTGTTAAAACACAATAAATACCCGAAATACCTTGGGGTTACTCTAGACAGAACGCTCACATTCAGAGAACACCTATGCCATTCAATGCCATAGGTCATAACTGGTAAAATTCAAAATGTATAAAACTTTCATAGAGCCAATAGTAACTTATGACATAGAAACATGGATCATGATACAAAAGACTATTCATACTATTGAAATAAAGATATTACGGAGGATATTTGAACCCTCATGCGACAATGGTATATGGAGAATACTGTTTAACCATGAGTTATACCAACATAACAAAGATCCCTCTACAGCAAATTATGCAAAAATACAAATATTCCGCTGGGCAGGTTACCTTATAAGAATGGATACTGACACGACACCTAGTAGAACGCTTAGCGGAATTATGTTGGGACGTCGTTCAGTAGCAAGAGCAAGGAAGAGGTGGATAGACGAAGTGAGAACCGATTCTTAAAATATATTCTTCTTCTTCTTCTTCTTCTTCTTCTTCTTCTTCTTCTTCTTCTTCTTCTTCTTCTTCTTCTTCTTCCTCTTCTTCTTCTTCTTCTTCTTCTTCTTCTTCTTCTTCTTCTTCTTCTTCTTCTCTTCCTCTTTTGTATAGGCAGTATTGCCTGTTTTTGTTCAACGGCGCCTTTCATTCTGCCCCTAAGTTTTTCCTTGGGCGTCCTATACTTCTCCTGCCTAACGGTGACTTCTGCCTGGCTATTCTTACTATCCTTGATTCAGACATCCTACTTATGTGCTTATTCCACTCTTCTTTTCTGTTCTTTACCTAGGTATTTATATTGTCTATCCCACATATGCGTCTGATTTCCTCACTTCTTAACCCTATCCTGTAGTCCTTTTCCAGTAATTCTTCTTAAGATCTTTACTTCGTTGGTTTCCAGATGTCTTCGTGTTTTGCTTGTAAAAACATATTGAGGGTGGATAACTGGAGGAGAGCTAGCAGCCGAGGATAGAGTAGGGATGGGAAAAACCTACCGGTTTTAAGCTAAAACCGGTTTTTTTACTTCGCAATAACCGGTTTTACCAGTTGTTTTTTGTCCCGGTTATAACCGGTTTTTTCTTTTTAAAGTAAAAACCGGTTATTAGGTTTTTACGGTGATTAGGATTAGGTTAGGTATTATTTTGGACCTTAATCATAATTATTATTCTCAAGTAATTATTCCAAACAAATTCATAATTCAAATTTTATTTTATAAATACAGAAGTAAACTCACATCAGCCAGAAACAATTAAGTTTTATTATAATATTTCGTTGAAAAGGTATTTGTAATCATAATATTTTTATAAGAAGTAATCTGGTTGAAGTAGACGCAAACATCATCTATTTTTGACACTTGACTCTTGACATTGAAAGTGGGTGAATGGCTTTTTCTGATTACCAAAAATAATGTTCTGACTATGAATATCGAATTACCGATTACGAATAAGAAATCTCCAAGCATTTCCCTACGTTTTCAAAACTATACACCCATACAGGAAGTATTAAATGAGTTAAAATATACCTATTATACAAATATACAAACGTGTTAAAGAAAAACATGATACATTTTTTTTTGATGGTAGTAAAAATAAAAGATAAATTGCAATATCCAATTTATTTTCAAGTAAAATATTTATGTTGATATTATTTTTTAAATGCCATTTGAAAGAGTCTGGGAAATTTTTTATAAGTTGAAATGGTTGGGTTAAATTGTATATTATTGCAATATTTATATACAGAGAGAGTCTGTAAAGTGGAATAAATTCAATATCTCAAATACTAATTGTTTTTTTGGAAAATGCTCAGACCCGTCGATTAGTATTTCAAATTGTCCTTTTTGACATTCAATAAAAATGTATACAGGGTGTCCCAATTTAGAGATATGACGTCATCGTCGATTTTCTTAAATGGCAACACTGTCATTTTGATAGCTAATTTGATAGGGTTTGTGAAGTTATACATAACTGCAAAATATCAAATTTTTATTCTCTACCATTTACAAGATAATAGAAAATAACAAAGTTATATCTGTAATTTGGAATATATTCAATAATTAAAATACTAACTGTTTTTTTGAAAAATGCTCCGACCCGTCGATTAGTATATCAAATTGTCCTTTTTGACATATAATAATAATGTATACAGGGTGTCCCAATTTAGAGATATGACGTCATCGTTGATTTTCTTAAATGGCAACACTGTCATTTTGATAGCTATTTTGATAGGGTGTGTAAAGTTATACACAACTGCAAAATTTCAAATTTGTATTCTCTACGATTTAGATGATAATAAAAAATAACAAAGTTATGAAAAAGAAGTAATCAACTAATAATTGAATTTAATTATTTCAATAAATTAAGCAAAAACTCATAATGTTGCCCTCAATTATTGTCAAATTGTCAATGGGCAACGTTATGAGCATTTGCTTAATTGAAATAAATAAATTCAATTATTATTTGATTACTTCTTGTTCTTCATAACTTTGTTATTTTTTATTATCTTGTAAATGGTAGGGAATAAAATTTTGAATTTTTTCAGATGTGTATAACTTTACACACGCTATCAAAATAGCTATCAAAATGATAGTGTTGCCATTTAAGAAAATCAACGATGACGTCATATCTCTAAATTGGGACACCCTGTATACATTATTATTATATGTCAAAAATGACAATTTGATATACTAATCGACGGGTCGGAGCATTTTTCAAAAAAACAGTTAGTATTTTAATTATTGAATATATTCCAAATTACAGATATAACTTTGTTATTTTCTATTATCTTGTAAATGGTAGAGAATAAAAATTTGATATTTTGCAGTTATGTATAACTTTACAAACCCTATCAAATTAGCTATCAAAATGACAGTGTTGCCATTTAAGAAAATCGACGATGACGTCATATCTCTAAATTGGGACACCCTGTATACATTTTTATTGAATGTCAAAAAGGACAATTTGAAATACTAATCGACGGGTCTGAGCATTTTCCAAAAAAACAATTAGTATTTGAGATATTGAATTTATTCCACTTTACAGACTCTCTCTGTATATTAATCTTTTGCTATATTATATTTAATAATAATCAATAACTATATAATAATAATAAAATAATAAATAAATATAATAATTAATAGAATAAAATGGTTTAATTAAAAATTGTGTTATATTTATATTGATATTGATGTTCTTTCGATAGTACTAATTTTGATCATATTAATATCGAGTATCAAGTCGAGTGGAGTATCATAAACTAAAGTGCATTGTAAATGTAATAGGTCTGGATCCCGCATATGAAAAAAAAGTTTATTAATAGCAAGCTGAAAATTTGTTAACAGCTTAAGGGTGTCTAGTCGGACAAACTTTGATATATGGGAACACTGGAACAGGAGCAGTTTTAATTGTGGAACAGGTTAAAAATTTGGAACGGTCAGACCACGAAAACGGCACATGTATTTTGTCCGACAGAACAGACTTAAACTCTCCGAACAGAGATTAAACTCTCATGCAAAAATCAGACTGCTATTTATCACCAAATGGGTGTTTTAATGAGTGGAACATGTAAAATATGTCAAATGACAGGAATTATAACAGGTGATATATAGCAGTCTGATGTTTACATGAGAGTTTAATCTCTGTTCGGAGAGTTTAAGTCTATTCTGTCGGACAAAATAAATGTGCCGTTTTCGTAGTCTGACCGTTCCAAATTTTTAAGCTGTTCCACAATTAAAACTGCCCCTATCCCAGTGTTCCCATATATCAAAGTTTGTCCGACTAGACACCCTTAAGCTATTAACAAATTTTCAGCTTGCTATTAATCAACTTTTTTTTCATACGCGGGATCCAGACCTATAACATTGTAACCTATTGGATGAAAAAAAACCGAAAGCCTGTTTTTGGACAAACATTTTTTTTTGGCCGGTTATAACAGCCAGGTTAAACCGTAAGCAATAAAAACCGGTATAACCGTAAACCGGTGTTTTGTCAAAACATCCCTAGGAGAAGCCAGGACCCGACTTGGACTGTAGTAGCACCACAGGGAAGAGAGAAAGTATCGCCTTGTTGCCAAATTAATCAAAATTATTTTTGTGTTGTTCTAATTCTAAATTATAAATATATTTATTAATTTAACTTACTTTTGCCGCTGTCGATGAATATGGTTCGTCAAACAGCGACCAAATTTTCGGTTTGATCAATTGCCACCACGAGAGTGTCCCTCTAAAATAGTCTTCTTCGAAACCAAACTTTCGAGCTATTTCCTCGTCACTAGGTTTTTCTGTATCTAAATCTAACCTATCTAAAACGGCTAAAGTCTCCTGCGTATCCCTGTGCTGTAACAAAAGGCTTAATTAGTACAAAAATATGTGTAAAATACAAGTTGATCTTTTTATTGCTCCGTTCAGTGTTATTTTCAAAATCTTCTAAACAGGAATTCCTACTTCCATATTGATAGTTTCTGTATTTCTGTTATACAGGGTGAGTGGGAAGGAACGCGCCAAACTTTAAGACTGTATAATATACGTTAAAATAATCAAAAATAACTCATATGTTGGTATTCGATGTTCATTTGTTTCCGAGATACAGGGTGTTAAAATTTATATTACAAACTGACGATTTATTTATTGCTCGAAAACCGGTTGAGGTGTGCAAATGAAATTTCGTGTGTTTTAGGACATAGTTATTGCGCATGTTTTGACATAAAATTCAGAATTTTATATTTGCCATTGGCGCGCGTACGGGTAATAGTCTGAAATTTTTTGAAGATAAAAATGGTACGCCACTGAAATATTTTAAATTAAAAATCTTTCTTGAATTCCTCGTTCAATTTGTGACAAAAAATCTATCTTCACTTTTTTTCATGCGATGCTTAGTTTTCATGCAAAAAATAAAACATCTTAACGCTTACAAAGTTTTCGTTAAAGTTTCTATATGAATGTGTAGAAACTTATTTCGAATACCTACTTTGTAAGCGTTAAGATGTTTTATTTTTTACATGAAAACGAAACGTTGTATGAACAAACATGAAGATAGATGGTTTGTTAGAAATTGAACAGGGAATTCAAAAATAATTTATAATTTGAAATATCTCAGTGGCGTACTATTTTTTTTCTTTAAAAAATTTCAGACCCTTATCCGTACGCGCGCCAATGGTGAATATAAAATTCTTAATTGTGTGTCAAAATATTTTTTCCATAATCATCACTATGATGATGATTACTACAATTACATTCTGGTCATAATTGACCAATGAGCAATACCCCATAGCGTCTCTTATCTAATCCAACAAGATAGTGCACTATTCTAGCATACACAGTAACGCGCACAAGCACTATGCTCTGCTTTTCACTATCACCTATCACTTAAACTAGTTCAAAAGGCTTTGTCCTCTTCAGTCTTCTAATTTGTCCTGTGGTATCGAGGAGCTGGATTGCCTTAATATTCTCGTGCATATGAAGTCATTGCTCGTGACTTCCTGCCATCTTCTTGATGATTATATCCACATTTTCCATTCTTAGGTCCTTATGGAGATCACTGTTTGTCACATACCAAGGAGCATCTACAATGCTTCCTAGTATTTTGTTCTAGAATCTTTGTATTACTGTTATATTACTTGGTCTAGTAGACCCCCATAGTGGGCATCCATAAGTCCATACAGGTCTCAATATTTGTTTGTAAACTAGTGACATTATGCATCCACAATGTGGAGTTTCTTCCAATTAGCCAATGCATTTTTTTATATCTTATATTTAGTTCTTCCCTTTTTTTATTAACGTGCACTTTCCAGCCAAATACTGAGCAGTATCTGCATATGGTAATTGGATATTGTTGATTATAACTGGTATATATTGTCTTTTTTGTTGGTGAAATTAACATGGACAGATTTAGCTTCATTCAGCCTGATTCTCCATTTTTGTCTCCATTTATGGATTTTGTTAACTACTATTTGGACCTTGTTGGTCGCCTCTTTACTTGTCGTCCCTACTGCTTGATCAGAATCACCACTTGATCAGAATCACCACTTGTGTCAAAATAAGTGCAATAACTATGTCTTAAAACCCACCAAATTTCATTTGCACACCTCAACCGGTTTTAGAGCAATAGATAAATGGTCAGTTTGTAAGAAAAATTTTAACACCCCATATCTCAGAAACAAATGAAAATCGAATAACAACATAATATGAGTTATTTTTGATTATTTTTACGTATATTATACAGCCTTAAAGTTTGGCGCGTTCCTCCCCACTCACCCTGTACATATATATTCTGTTGTATTTGTATCGTCGGTTATATAGCTTCTGCTACTTCTGACTCGTTCATTGTAATTAGAAGGATGTAATTGCGTATTAAAACATATTTGTTAATTCCAAACAACTTTTCATAATAACAATTTTAATATGGAAAAACAGCTTTAGATTAAATTCGATTCAGGGCCACCGCCATCGGCTGACCAAGGTTTCTGCTTTTCAGCATCTTCAGAGCCGCCTGTGGTGTATCTTGAAGAGAACTGAAACCAAGCTGTCGAAGTATGCATATAAATAAAATATTAAATGCGTACGGACAAGTTAACGACATCTATCTGGACACAGAGAAAATTCTTCATGAGTCGGATTGCAGAATCCTTGGTAACTATCTGTTGCCTGAGCTTTTTACAAATTTATAAAGACACAGGCCGATAAATAACGGATATGGGAGAGCCTAAAACCTACACTCATCACCTTATCACTCACTTATCTAGATAAAAATTCCAACAAAATTCTGCATCCGTAGTTGTCAATATTGTGAAAAATAATAGTATATTACATACCTAGCGGGAAAGTACTCTATTTCAGCCGAGCGGCAAGGTAGTTTACCGAGGTGCGAAGCACCGAGGTAAACTACAGACGCGAGGCTAGAATGAGTTTCCGCGAGGTTTGTATACTATTTTACTCACAATCGGTTAGTAGTTTATGGATTTCTAATACTCAAAATCTACCAATAATAATTTCGTTTCAAATATCTGTATCCATTTTCATTATGTGATACGATTAATGATTTTAAGTAACCTGTGAGATCGTTGCTAGGTAACAAAACAAGTTTGTTGAATCTGACATTTAGGCGATACACGACGCCATTAATTGTACATATAATCAAATTGAAATCTTAAATATCTTAAAGTCTTACTTTAACCGTTAATAGTAATTATAATTCCAATGTAACTATTAATATTTATAATTCCAAATAGTTTTCTTTTTGTTATTGTTGTTGTTGTTTCTTAATTAAATAAATGTTGAGTGGATTCTATTCTTTCTAAACCATCTTTTAATCAAAAATGACATAGACATTTGCAGGTAGAAAAGTGACAGATGCTAGCCGGGAAAGTACTTTTCCGGCTAGCTGGGAAAGTAAAGTAAGTAATAAGTCGCTTCCTGAATACTTCAAAGGTTAGAAATCCATAAATTACTAACCGATTGTGAGTAAAGGTACTTTACTCTTGAGCGAAATTCGAACTGTTGACGTACCTCGTATAATATTGATAACATTTGCAGATATTCTTATGAACAATAGTTTTTTTCGAAAAATTAATAACAAAGTAAGTTTCCATTTTTTCCTACCTTTTCAGACATACTGAATATAAAGAAAATTACTTTTTTTCATTGCAGTATTATTTCTTGTTTCTTAGAATCATCTAAGATTACAAATCGAATAGTCTATAGGCTACATTCAGATCCATCCGTATCGAGGTCTATTCAGAGATACGATGGGTTATCCATAACAATCAGCTTTACGTAACAAGAAAGATACATAATGGATGAATATGAGAGTATAGAAACAAGAAATCCACTTCGAATTCTTTTATGAAAATGGAACTCTTATTTTGCGGACGCATAAGTATCGTCAGTTTTTCTTTCGGTAAGTATCCGCTGGTTTTGACAATGGGATGGGATCCCCTAAATACTTTCGGAAAACAGTTTTGGTTACATCAGAGTTTTCTTGCGTAAAATTGGAAATAGAAATGTTGTTGATTTAAAATTTTCAATATTAAAAATGCTTGTGTACAAAGAAATAATAATAATTAATCTGAAAACAAAACAAGTCTATACTTTGTTGGTATAGAAATGGTGTTATCTTAGAATGATCTTGAAAAATCCTTAAGAAATTGAATTCACGTATTTCGTATTTCATCCTGTATAATGTTTCTAATGTTTGGAATAAACATCATAGTTATTCAGAGATAATCATATGTTCTCTCTGATGATGAACTAATTAGGTTTGAAATCGGTTCGGGTGCTTATGATGCACTCTGAACGAATTTAAAAATAAGACGGCTCCTGTTTCATTTTACAACGAAATGATTATGTATTTAATTATCATAGCTTTTTTATAAACAACTCAAAATCTTCGGAATTAACTTATTTAATAGAATAAACATCCGTTGTTTGTTCCTTCTTCTTTTTCAGCTAGTTTGCATCCACTCCTGGACAAAGACCACCTTATGAGTGCTATATGGTGCCAGTTTCACACCACTTTTGTTTTGATGTAGTCTAGTCATCGTTTTTTTTTTGTCTTCCTCTACTAAGACTATGCTCGCATGGTCTCCAATGTATGTACAATGTTTCTCGTCCACCTTTCGTTGTTTTATCGTTCCAGGTGTTCTGTCCAGTCAGTTCCATTTCATTTGCGCAATTCTTCAAATTATATCTTCCACCTTCGTCCTGCTTCACACGTCTTCAATGTTCTCTTACAGATATGTAACTCCTAACATAGGCCCACGGCCATCTGAGTTGTTCTCAATACTATTGACTTTACGGTCTCCATTTTCTAAGTCATAACTTGTAGAATCCAACTGTTGAATACCCTTTTCTTCTCTTGTTGGTTGTTGGTTTCTTTTATTGTTTGTTGACTCGACCTTAAATGTGCGTGAGAATCGCCGGTTATTTGGCACACTCTGAGCCTATAATTTTTGCTGTGAGAAATATTATACATACATTACCACTAGGCCTTCTGAACAGGCCGGCAGGCTGGCTTTTTGATATTTATTAAGGCTTGTTTGTTTATGTATAAATCTGCTATAATTTCCCTTTCATATCATATCAGGGAATCTGCCCATCTGCCTATTAAAACAGCCAACCAAATTTACAGTCAAAGCGTACATACAGGGTGATTGATTAGTGGGGTAAAGCTCAATAGCTCCGCTATAGTAATAGATAGCAACAAAAGTTAATAACAAAAATTTTAGCCACCTTTGACCTTCACATTACAAAATTGGTTAGAATGTTACAGGGTGTTCGATAACACAGTGGCAGACCAAACTTTTGTTTTTTTTTTTTAATGGAATACCCTATGTTTTATTTTAAATTCGAAATCCTGTTAACTTCTCGATCAAAAAAATATAAAGGATTGTTATGTTATGCAGGGTATTTACAAAGTTATAACCAATTTTATTTTACTATTTATTAACTGTATTTTATATCACTATTGAAAAGTACCACTACCGTACTTTAATTTTTAGATAACATTCCCTATGTCTAAATTTATTAGTTTTCGAGATATTTTCATTTTTCAATGGACCAGTAGCGCACGGTGGTCCTTTTTCATAATCTATGCTTGCAAAAGGTATAAAATTCATCTTTAAATAATTGGTTCAAATGACACTCATTGAATACCTAGATAACCAGGTAAACAAAATAAATCGTTCTTAGAACTCAACTTCCACCTCGAAGTGAACAATTAAAACCGAAAGTTGTACTTCTTTACCGAACTTACGCTCAGTAGTTTCAGGCAATTTACCAGCGCCTGCGCCCTTTCAAAGTGAATTTAAGTGTACCTAAAACTGTTATTTTAATATTTTTTTGAAATGGAAATCGAGCGAACAGGTATATTTACAATAATTATAAAACAATAGTTGTACCTTTGTTGATAAAAAAATATTTGATTGTAAAGATGATGATAGATTAGCACTAAAATAAGAATTTGTAAATATTTTAATAGAGTAGAACTTTTGGGATCGTTCGGGATTGTTGCTAATCTATTTTTTTATTGTTACTTTATTTATTTATCTCTCAGAAAAAGTTACTCTTGTGTGCTCGAACGTGCTCTTTCTATATTTTTTTAATTTTTGTAGGTTCTTGTATTTTACATTATACAACAATGTTTTACCTGTATACGAATTTTCAGTCCCTTATATTTAGTCTAAGAGCTGGGAGCGGATTTTGTGCGTGATAAGTAATATCGAAAAACTATACGGGGATATATTGAATTAATTGTGTACATGACTTTCCCCAACGGCCGGAAACCAGAGTGGGGGACGAGAGTAATTATAAGGGGTCAAAGTCGCGGTTTTTATTATTTTTTTTTGTGACGCTAATGATGGAGATAGTGCACCAAAATTTGGGAATAAGTAGATCATGACATTACTAAGTAAATTCTCTAGAGGCGGATCGCTACGTGGCGGGCAAATGTTGCGATGCGTCACAAAAAAAGGAATACAAACTGTGACTTTGATCCCTTAAAACTACCCTCATCCCCAACTCTGGTTTCCATCCCTGGAGATTTTGCTTAGTTACGTCATGATCTACTTACTCCCAAATTTTGGTTCACTATCTCGATCACGAACGTCACAAAAATCCCTTATAATTTTTATATTCACCCCTGCCCCCATCCCTTTGTCGGCACGCAACGTTCCGCCCCTGGAGATTGTACTTACTTACGTCATGACCTACTTTTCTTTCTCGATCATGAGCGTCACAAAAAAAATAACAAAAACCGTGACTTTGACTCCTTATAACTACCCTCGTCCCCCACTCTGGTTTCCGGCTCTGGGGATTTTACTTAGTTACGTCATGGTCTACTTATTACCAAATTTTGGTACACTATTTCAGTCACGAACGTCGCAAAAAAAACCTTTATATTTCTGATATTCACCCCTACCCCCATCCCTTTGTCGGCCACGCAGCGTTCCACCCCTGGAGATTTTACTTAGTTACGTCATGACCTACTTATTTCCAAATTTTGGTGGATCTCGATCATGAGCGTCACAAAAAAAATAATAAAAACCGCGACTTTGACCCCTTATAACTACCCTCGTCACCCACTCTGGTTTCCGGCCGTTGGGGAAAGTCATGTACACAACTAATTCAACATATTCCCGTATAGTTTTTCCATAGTCATTATCACGCACAAAATCCGCTTCTATCTCTCCGACTAATTGTGGTGTAATACTTTTGCAACCATAGATCGTCAGAAAGGACCACTGTGTAGCGTGGCCACCCAAATCACCAGAATTTAATAAACTGGACTGATTTTTTTGGGGTTACGTTAATAATGAAGTTTATAAAATACCTCCAACAACAAGGGATGAGATAAAAAAAGAATACAAAGTGGAGATCGATGAGTTAATTTACAAATGCTTCGTAGACTAAGTAGCTACTTCAATGATCGTTTTTAGGCATGCATAAATGTGTTAGGAGGTAATTTTGAACACATTATGTACTTAAATACATATTAAGCAAGCTGAAAATGCGAGCATTATCATAACGAGAACTTTGTTTTTTTACGTATTTTAATTCATAATATGGAAAACTGCTATTATGAAAAGTAGTTTAGAATTAATAATTATGTTTTAATGTGCAATTATATCATTCTAATTTAAATGTTATGAACTATAAAGGTAGTTTACTCTTGATCGAAATTAATATTTTTTATATACCTCGTATAAAATTAATAAAATTTTATATATGATGGTTGCATCATAAATCTTAGAACATGAAGAGCTTTTTATGAAGAATAACTTTTGTTCGTCAAATTAAAATTAAAAGAGTTATAAATGAAAATGTTGTTGGTATCCATAATTTGAGAAAAATCTTCAAATATTTTTTCCCATTAGAAGGATGTAGTTGCACATATCAGACCATACTTTTTTATACCAAACAATATTATTTCATATACTGTCGGTTCGCTAAACTCAGACACAACTGGCTAGTGATTTTAGTCAATTATTTTGCCAATTGGACAAAAAAATTATTACTAATTAGTTAATAATTACTAAATAATTAGTAATTTGCCAATTTTGGCAAAATTCGCAAAAAACAAAAAAATACCTACTAAAATCACTAGCCAGTTTTGTCGAGTTTAGCAAACCCACTATATTTTAATTTCATAGCAAATGGAACAGTCCATGTATCATAAAGGGGAGGCCGTATACTCGTATAAACCTTTTTAAAGCTGTTAATAAATTATTGTTTCAAAATATACTCAAATTGTATTTTTGAACATCTTATTTATTGCATATAATAATTAAATTCACTATCAAATGTCATTGATGTTTTATTAATACTTAATTTAAAATTTAGTTTGACATTCACGAAGTGTCAAACTCAAATGTAAATAACCTATGCTTTGCTTAACAAATCGAGATTAAAAAACTAGCCTACTTAATAGCAACGATTTCAGCTGGACGTGTAGTGTGTCGGCAGAAAATAAAACGATTGTGACGTCACATTTTAGACTTTGAGGTCAATTATCTCGAAGGCGGTTAGACATATTGATGAATTCAGAAGAAAAAACTACATAAGAATCCATTGAAAAATTTGATCTGAGTATTGCAGGAGCGGCAACGCAATAACACACACACTTTTGCGAATTTATAAACGAAATGTTTTCGTTGAAAATATTTTATTAAAAGTAGCTTCTAATTTTTTTAAACATGTTTTTTTCCAAAATGTATTATGTACTGATAAATTATTTTTCGTTCTTTATTTTGTTACATTGTTACATTTACATACAAAAGTAGTGTTTATTTGTCTTCATAAAATGTTGTATTTTGTTTTTGTGTATTTTTTTTGTAAAATTTATTACTAATTTTCTTTTTTATTTGTTACATTTACATAAAAAAGTAGTTTTTAAATGTTTCAAAAATGTTGCATGTTGTGGTTGTGTTTTTTTTTTGTAAAATGTATTACTAATAAATTATTTTTATTTCTTTATTTGCTACATTGTAACATTGATTACCGGATTGATAATCAGTAATCGTCAATTGTCAATTCAGTCATGGCTTACTTAAAATTTAGATAAATTTAGGCACCTAAAATAATTTGCTCTGAAAAATGAAAATATCTCGAAAACTAATAAATTTGGACGGGAATGTTACACAAAAATTAAAGTACGGTAATAGTACTTTTCTTTCGTGTATAAAATACAGGTTGTTCCATTTAAAATTACTGAGAAAATAATGTACTTGCGTTTTGACTCACCCTGTATTTGATATAAAGAAAATTAGCAATGCCAATAATTCTTAAAAATTTTAACAATAAATAAAAAAATATGGCATTAATAAACCATTGCTGTTGTGCTTATTTTTATTTATACAGGGAGTTGAACTTGTTACGATTTTCATACATAATTGGTTATAACTTTGTAAATACCCTGTATAACATAACAAACCTTTATATTTTTGTAATAGCGAAGTTAACAGCAATTCGAATATGAAATAAAATATAGGGTGTTTCATTTAAAAGAACATAAGTTTGGTCTGCCACTGTGTTATCGAACAACCTGTAACATTTTAACTGATTTTATAATGTGAAGCTCAAAGTTGGGTACAATTTTTTTTATTAACTTTTATTGCTATCTATTACTATAGCGGATCTATTGAGCTTTACCCCACTAATTAATCACCCTGTATAGTGAAAAAAATAATATTCACAGTAATTTTTTTTATCCTGCTTCAGCAGATAATATCTGAGCTAAATATTTCCCTGGCTAAACAATATAAAGAAAGAAATTGTAAGTACTTTAATTTTCTTCCATACATACAGTGCAGTGTCTTAGTTGTTTTAATGGGGTATATCCCCGTAATTTTTTGTGTATCACCATTGTTTTTTATGTACAAAGCTTAGGTACCTGTGTATACGTCATCCAACAGCAGGGCTCTACTTGATTCGCGTCTAAACCCCAAAATTCTAATTCCTCTTCAAAAAGTGGTCCACAGACATCGGAAGGATAGTGCAGTTTGCCCGTCCTAAAACAAATGTATTTATTTTTAAATTAATTAATTAATAACTAACATAATATCATTAACTACTAGGTTGTTCAATAAATTTTGCGGTTCGATAAGAAAAACACAATTTTTCTACAACAACTATTCAAAATACACTTTTCTGCACGGTTTTATGTTAGCAAACTTGATATTTTCTCACAGTATAAGATATTTGACATTAGTGTGCAGAAAAGTGACGTTTCTGTGCCGGAAAGTGACGTTTCTGTGCCGCAATAGTTATTTATGAAACAGTTCGTGAAGTATGCTTTTTTGCGAACGCACGCGATTTTTGCACGAGTAGAGCACGAGCGACAACGGATCGAGTGCTATACATCGCGTAAGTTCGCAAAAAGTACTTCACCACGCACAGTTTCATACAATATTTTATCTACGATAAACAAATAAAAAGACTGTAACTCTTCGTCACTGCAATTCATTTCTATTCTACAATTTTTAGAGCTTTGACATTTAAAAATCCTTACTACTTTCAAACCACAAAACTGTCAAAAAATTTGTTATTGCTCATTGCTTTAAGGCATTGCTCATATTGTCATCACCATGAAAACGCGAAGTTAAGGATTTTTGATTATATGAAAGTGTGCCAAAAAACCCATTGAAAGTGTGCAAAAAAGTAAACTCCATTTAAAATACATTGTTACTTCACTCACACATTAAATCCTTCACGCTCTGCTATCTGTAATGACAGTTTTCACAAACTAAAAACTTATACATAATATGACATAAAGTAGATAAAGTTCTTTTATCTACTCTATGTCATATTATGTATAAGTTTTTAGTTTGTGAAAACTGTCATTATAGATAGCAGTGCGTGAAGGATTTGAAGTGTGCATGAAGTAACAATGTATTCTAAGTGGGATTTACTTTTGCGTACTGTTTTTAACTTTCGCGTTGTCATGGTGACAATCCTTAACTTTTGCGTTGTCATGGTGATGACAATATAAGCAATGAATTACAACAAAAGTTTTGATTTAGAATTTTTAAATGTCAAAGTTCTAAAAATTGTAGAATAGAAATGAATTCCAGTGACGAAGAGTTACAGCTTTTTTTATTTGTTTATCGTAGTAAAATATTGTATAAAACTGTGCGTGAAGTACTTTTTGCGAACTTACGCGATGTATAGCACTCGCTCCGTTGTCGCTCGTGCTCTAAAAATCGCGTGCGTTCGCAAAAAAGCATACTTCACGAACTGTTTCATAAATAACTATTCTGCACAGTTGACTACCTCATTCTGAGTAACGTTATATTCTGTTTACATCCGTGGTTAATATAATAAAACAATTATTATATTTAACTATATTATTATATTTCACTATAGAATAGAAATTAAATTATGGATGTTACAATTGTTTTAATTTACAATTTTATTCTTATTAAACATTAAGGATTTAGCAACCTCTGCAAGAGACGTCGAATGAAGTAGGTTTTGTGTAAATCCGTGACTGCATAATTATAACGTCAATCACTAGTCAACAAAAAAACAAAAAAAAATGCGACTGATAATTAAAATGTCTGTACCGAGGAGTTTAAAGCGTCCTGAATGCGAATTCAAACACTAAAATTTTCCACCACGTATAGATTTTAAATTATCTTCTTTTTAAGCTGCCGTGCATTTATGCGTAGGGTCCACGCATACATTGTCTTGTCAGGTGAAATGTTAGATGTTGAGTTATAGAATGTATCAAATATTGCTGTTTATTATAAAAATTCTTTTATACTATATACACATAAGTTCAGAACTAGAAACAAAAACCATAGTAAGTCTTTTTTACACAATTTTATGCCTATCCCAATTTTCCCATAACACTATGTGGATTAATACAAACACACATTTTATCCTGCATAGTAAAAAACTAGGATGGCTCCTGATTGCGGTTCCTAAATATTGTAAGTTTTACTGGCTAGTAAATTCCATTTAAAAAAATCCATTATTGTAATGTAGAACCTAGAGTTCAGCATGTTCTTTGGGCAAGTGAAGATCTTGAACTAAACCATGTAATTCAGCTTGTTGGATGCAATAAGGTGTTTTTCGCCTCTTTCGGGAAAATAAGAATCATTCTTTTCTGATACATCATCGGGTTTACTTTTATCGCCATACATTTCCAAATCTTCTTCCCAATTTGCCGGGGGTTCTGGAATTGGTAAATCTTCTCCATGGAAAACCGGTTTTATTGCTGAGATAATATCTGGATATTCAATTTTATGCTTGCCTTTCCTTGAAAAACCAGACACGTTTGTCATGCAGAAGTAACAGTCGTTAAAACAGTTTAGAACTAATAAGTTTAAATGGGTAGGTTTACTGATTAAGGATTACCTTTGGTTTATTCTTTATTTAAATGTTAATGTGTTATTCGTAGACATTAGATATCCCAGTGTTGTCAAAGTATGCACAATTTTTAGGAAAAACGTTAGTTTGATAACATCACTCACCGATATATTACAAATGACTGTTTTAAAAAATTTTAGTAAAATATTCATAATTCAAAAATCGTAACTCATTTTTTTTAAATCATAACTCAAAAATCTTACGTGTTAGGAACTTTTTATCATCATATTCATATTCAGAGAGCGAAAATTAACAAAAAACACAATTTTGCATTCCAGTCGCAAATTGGTTGTAAACTAGTGTAATGTGTAATAATCTTTTAAAAGAATTTAAATTTAAAAAAATTAAGGCAGTGCATTAATTTTTTAACAGATTTCTGTGCAATTAGTTTAGGTATAAGAAATTTAAATTGATTAGTATTAATTAAATACAGTTTAAAATTTATCACATAGGTACCTATTATAATTAATCTTCGTTTGGAAATTGTGATTTTTATTTTTAGGAAAAACTGTGCTTGTAGAAAAAGTATAGTATATAACACGTGGAGAAAGGTAATTTCTCACTCGTTTGAATTGCGGCACTTGCTTGCACTCGTACCGCAATTTTTTAAACTCGTGAGAAATTAGTACCTTTCTGCACTTGTTGCACAATATACTATTTATGATTTGAAATATACTTTATTATGAATATAAAACACTTGTTGTTCCAACTAGATTCCAATTTATAAATTCTATCCCTGAAGGGAGAATCTGGAAGGGCTACAAAATACGCTTTGTACTCATCATTTGATGAAAAACGCTTTCCAAGCAAAATATTGAGACAAATGGAAGTCCCTACGAGCCAAATCTAAATAATGCTGTGGATGCTCCTACAATTCAAACTTTAATTAATGGATTTCAGCCTTTAATAAAATGCTCATATTACACGGTGCATTGTCCCGACGAAAAAGGATTTTTTTCTTTTGCAAACCGGATCTTTTTCACAATTTTTTTCCTTCAGCTGGTCCAAAAGGTTACAATAATATCCAGAATTTATTGTTTAATTAGTTTTGCAAGTAACCCACAAGAAATTTCCCCGCATCCCAGAAACTGTTGCTAAAATCTTCTTGGCCGATTTCGGGGCACTAACTCATTTCGGAGCCGAAAAACCAGATTCTACCACTATTTAGCCTCTTGTTTTGATTTAGGATCATGGTTATAGGCCAAGTCTTATCCATTGTGATGAATCGATGCACAAAATCTACTTTTTTTTCGAAAACGCTTTAAATGTTGCTGAGATCTGAGATAGTCACATTCGAATGTGTTTTTGTTCCACTGTTAGCGAATGAGGCACTTTGAAACCGAATGCTTCAGACAAAATATTGCTTACACTGCCCAATGGCCTAGGGATTCAACTAAATCGCAATGTCAGTAGACGATTGTCCAATAAAATACTCTGTATTTTTTTCTACGATTTCTGGCATTTTTGCTGTTTTTGGACATTATTGACGTAGATCGTATTCAAGCCTTGTACTACTATGTTTCAATTCAGCAACTCATCTGGCTACTGTAATAATTGAAAGCAAAGGGTCCTTATACACTTTCAACATTCGTTCCTAAATTTCCTTTGCTTTTAAACCTTCCAAAAACAAAAATTCAATCACTGCACAATACTTATTTCTTATTTCCATTGTAAAACTTATTTTCATTGTATGTACTATGACACATCCATACTACATGGCTTCTAAATTAAGAATGGATAATTGACAGATTTAAATGAAACTTCACACACGTTCATATGAAGAGTGTATCAATATAACAAAAAAAATAAGGCTAGTAGCAATTACCTCTCTTATCAAACCGCAAAATTTATTGAACAACTGTATAAATTGTATTTTTTACTGAAATAAGCGATTAGTGATTTTCTAATTTGCGCAGAGCCGTATATTTTGTTTAACATTGTTACAAGTAGTAAAATCTCTATCACTTAATGAAGGAAGCAGAAACACCTGCTGATAAATCCTCTGGTAGCAGATCACCATTTTTTTCTTGCAAAATGCTTGTTTATGCAAATTGTATACAGGGTGTAACAAAAATACAGGTCATAAATTTAATCACATATTCTGGGACCAAAAATAGTTCGATTGAACCTAACTTACCTTAGTACAAATGTGCACATAAAAAAAGTTACTGCCCTTTGAAGTTACAAAATGAAAATCGATTTTTTCCAATATATCGAAAACTATTAGATATCTTTTATTGAAAATAGACATCTGGCATTCTTATGGTAGTAGTATCTTAAGAAAAAATGATAATGAAATTTGGACACCCCATAAAAACTTTATGGGGGTTTTGTTCGTTTAGACCCCCCAAACTTTTGTGTACGTTCCAATTTAATTATTATTGTAGTACCATTAGTTAAAAACAATATTTTAAAAACTTTTTTGCCTTTTAGTACTTTTTCGAAAATTCAGTTTTTATCGAGATATTTTGAATATTTGTCAAATACACCATATATTTGTATATAAGTACGATTATGGAGACTTTGTAATAATATGAAAATTGATTTATGATTTAATTTTTAGGTATATTTTGAACCATATTAAAAAAGAAGTAATATCTCGATAAAAAGTGCATTCTCTAAAAAATACAAAGAGGCAAAAAAGTTTTAAAAACACTGTGTTTAACTAATGGTACCGCAGTAAAAGTTTAATTGGAACATACACAAACATTTGGGGGGTTTAAAGGAATAAAACCGCCATAAAATTTTTATGTAAACATATTAAAAAAGAAGCCGCAACTCGATAAAAACTGCCTTATCGAAAAAATACTAAGAGGCAAAAAAGTTTTAGAAATATTGAGTTTAACTAATGGTACCACAATAATAATTTAATTGGAACGTACACAAAAGTTTGGGGGGGCTTAAAGAAACAAAACCCCCATAAAATTTTTATGGGGTGCACAAATTTCACTATAATTCTTTTTTAAGATGTTCCTGCCATAAGAATGCCACATGTCCATTTTCAATAAAAAATCTCTAATAGTTTTCGATATATTCGAAAAAATCGATTTTCATTTTGTAACTTCAAAGGGCTGTAACTTTTTTTATGTGCATATTTGTACTAAGGTAAATTAAGTTCATTCGAACTCTTTTTGTTCTCAGAATATGTGATTTAATTTATGACCTGTATTTTCGTTACACCCTGTATATTTGGATCTAATATTCATATGATTCTCGGTCCACACTGTATAATGCCAAATTTTTATTTTTGTAATCGTTTTATTTTGAAATATTTGAATAATAATATATACTCGTGTGGTGTGCATTATGCTTTACCGGCCTTTTGACAAAATCTATTTTTTGATTTTCCCCAGTCGCTGATAAGCGGTAGCCGATAAGGGGTTCTTTGTTCTATTGATTTCATTGTACTGTCGTCATTCAGACAGAAATATTCAAATTTATTAATGCTTTGAGTCATTAACACAAAAGGAATTTATATGTGTAAAGTATTAGTTTATGTTAGACCTAAAATAAAATACAACTTGTAACGATATGCCTTCCGTCCATCTTTCAGCAGCTCAACAGCAGAGGACCGAGCCCACTCTCACTAGACTTCCTCCACTACTGAAGAATGTCAGGTGAGGGAGGGAAATGGTATTTAAGAAGAAAGCCGAGAATCATGAAGTGAGTTCCACTTAGTGTACTGAACAAAAGGAATTGACTCGGAACTCTGCCGGGGTAAAGGTACTCTGGATTGAAGAGATGCTTTGCCGTAGCTGTAACCGCCGTGAGCGGTAGCTGCTATTTTCTATCCGGAGTTGTTTAATGGGTAGCTGTGTGTCGATGTTTTGATTGTGAGATTATGTGTACTTACACAGGATTGAAGTGTAAGGGGGCTACGAGTCTGTGTGTAGTTGTTTATGTTGATGCCGTATAACGTGATCGCTTTCTGTATATTAATAATATTGTTATTATGTTTTTGATGATAGTAAATATAATTTACTTTTCAAAGTAAGTTATCAGTCGAAGTAGCACAGAAAACGACAATAAATATCGTTCCCATACCACCAGATTGACGACAGGTGGAATACTTTCTTTGGTTACACCTCCTGATGTTTTCAAAATTTATAAATCAAACAGGATACCGAGGAAATTAACATGAGAGAATTTTAAATAATTCACAACTCATCTGCACAGCCTGTTAAAAATTCCAACAAGAAAGATTCCTTAATACTCCTACAAAAGAGTAAATGAATTAAAAATGTATAAACATTATTTATTTGCAACACGAAAATGCAGCAGCAGTAACCAAAGAAAATATTCCACCTGTTGTCAATCTGGTGGTATGGAGACGATATTTATTGTCGTTTTCTGTGCTACTTCGATTGATAACTTACATTGTTTTTCGGTAGGTGGCTCTAGTTCATCCGTGACATTTCTTTCTTTGCAATTCGGGAAGGCCCAAAGTATGAGACCTGGAGAAATCGGAGAGAAGAGGATATGAGACTACTGATGAGGGGGAAAAGACCTCCGAAACCGGTATAGACTCTTCCTGCACTCTCCGATTTAACCAGAGTATTATGCAGCTGCTGCATTTTCGTGTTGAAAAGAAATTGAAAATGTTTATACATTTTTACAATTTACTTTTCTTTTATTGATGTTCGCAAATTTCTTCGGAGCGGCGCGACGACAGAATATTGTTTTATTTTATTATTTTTAATTTTTAAACGCTTTTCTTTACTTCAATATTTTGCATCAAATCTTTAGACGTTAATTTGACTGACTTTTCTTCAATGCAAATGAATGAAAATTTGCAGACATATGCATTTGCGGGAACAATACACGAATAGTCAATGAATTTTTTTTTACGTTTATTAATTGTTTAAATAAAAAAAAACGATTTTAATGGAAAATGCTTAAATTCTCTTGTTTTTTACAATGTAGAAACTTGAAACTTTTACGGATTGTAGCTAATGATATGAACTATACATAATTTCACTTTTACGTTAATTGTTTACATTATGCTTCATAAATAAACAATAAAGTTTCAAATTTTGAACGCTCATCTATTTGTTTATACAGTGATGAGCGCGCTAATAACCGGCAAAATAGCGCAAAAGATTGAAAATGTATTAGGTTGTGAGATAAAAAGAAATGAAACTACTGAAGGTGGGATTTTATAGGTATTAACTTATCTAATTTACATTATCATTATGGATAGCTTCCACCTTTATACCTTTAATCGCCAGCTAGTTAACTTCGGTCATAATTCGACGTATGACAATCCTTCAAACTTAGTTTTATCAGGTTATGTATGTCTTCTTCTTCTCTGGTTTATTGGCCTCTGCCTGCATGGGTGTTTTGGCAAGCTCATCCTCTCAGAATAAAGGAAAAATCCCTTATTCACCTACAATTTAGAGTTAATATCGGACAAATACAACAAAGGTAAAAACTTTTTTCGCTCAGGGATAACTGCCGACTATTAAACAATCTGCTTCTACTTTTTCTTCACCTTCTTTGATTAATTGTCAATTTTAGGTTGCCATGGAACAAATAAAACATAGGTAAAAAGTTTGACGTCTAAAATCATGGTAGAAATTAATTTATTTTTAGAATAAAAAATTACTAACAAAATTAAACTGTTTTTATTTAGATTTGCTTTATTGTCTTCAATTGATTTTTACTTTACGCGAAATCAAAAAAATGTTAATATCATGTTAACGTCATACGTAGTTATGAGGAGAGCAAAATATTTGAAATGAATTGATAAAATAATAAATAATTTGAACAATATGTCAAAAATTACATACGAGTAGATAATTCAAATCTAGGTAAACTAACAATACAATCTTTTGTATAAATATTCTGTAATCATCTGGGTTCTTCACTTCAACTAACCGAGGCCACATTACGGAATCTTGTAATGATCGGCAAATGTCCCGAGCTAGAAAGGTTTTTGCCTTTGTTGTCTTTGTCCCATGACAATTCAAAATTGTGAAAATTAACCAAAAAACGAGAAAAAGAAGTAGAAGCAGATTGTGTAATGGTCAGCAGTTATCTCTGAACGAGAAAAGTTTTTACCTTTGTTGTATTTGTCCGATATTAACTCTAAATTGTAGGCGAATAAAGAATTTATCCTTTATTCCAAGACGATGGACTTATCCAAATACCCATGCAGGTAGAGGCCAATAAACCAAAGAAGAAGATATACATAACCTATTAAAACTAGGTGTGAAAGAACGTCATACGTAAAATTATGACCGAAGTTAATTAGCTCACGTTTAAAGGAATAAAGGTGGAAACTATCCATAATGGTATTTTAAATTATAAGTTAATACCGATAAATTCCCACGTCCAATAGTTTCATTTCTTTTTATCTCACAACTTAATACATTTTCCATCTTTCCCGCTATTTTGCCGGTTATTAGCGCGCTCATCACTGTATATAAATCGGCGTTTATTCGTGTCAATACAATACGAAACAAAACTTCAACCAAAACTCGAATTCAAAAAATTCGTGTTTTTATCGTAGTTTTAGAAAAACCACCGGTAGAGACGTTTTGTGCTACAATTAACATTAGAATTCCTTTTGTCGTATTAATTAATTAAACGCTTTTCTTTAGTTCAATCGTTTGGGTCAAATTTTTGAACGTTAATTTGACTACCTTGTTTTCAATGCAAATGACTAAAAATTTGCAGACATATGCATTAGCGGAAACAATACACGAATAGTCAATAAAAAAAATTTTTGTTTATTAATTGTTTAAATAAAAAAACGATTTTAACGGAAAATGCTGAAATTCTCTTGTTTTTTTACAATGAAGAAACTTGAAACTTTTACAGATTGTAGCTAATTATATGAACTAAACATAATTTCACTTTTTACGTTAATTGTTTACGTTATGCTTCGTAAATAAACAATAAAGTTTCAAATTTTTTGCCGATTCCGACTACTTTTTATGTTTGTATATCATATGTTTTATATACATATTTTAATAAATATAACGATATATTTTAATGTTTGAAAAGAGTAAGACTAAAAAGTAAAAAATAAAAAAATATTTTTAAGAAACGCTTTTCTTTAGTTAAGAGTGACTTAAATTAAACATATAAAAAAATCAACTAAATAGCAAAAAATAAAAACATTGAAAAAATCTAACACATTCGTTAAAGAAAAGCGTGGGGCGAAAACCGTTTATTCGATGAAGACGCGCCACGCTTTTCTTTGACGAATGTGTTAGATTTTTTCATTTTTTTTTTACTTTTTGCTTGTTAGTTGATTTTTTTATATGTTTAATTTAAGTCACTCTTAACTAAAGAAAAACGTTTCTTAAAAATATTTTTTTCATATTTTTTTTTACTATGTACCTGCATAAATACCCTTAATACATTTATACAGGAACACATATTGGAGTCATACTATATCTATATGCAGTAACTAATTTATACAACTTTGTTGTTTGTTTCGAGAACGTAATCAACGCCGTTTTATAATTTGGATTAAATTCTGATCTAGTTTTAAGTTAATTCATTTCAAATAATCTCAATTTGTGGATTTCAATTCAGACGAACACTACGCATACATAAAAGCAATTAATTCGTACTAATTTTATTCCCCTTTCTATATGCTCGATTTACAGGAGGCAGGAGGCAGGATCTCATTTCCAAAATTTAAGACGCCCAATTTGCAAAATAAACTAATCAATCGCGAAGAGGAAATCCTTTGGCTGGTTTAACAAGACCTTTCCTTAGGGACAAAACTTTCAAATAAACTTGATAGGACCTTAAACCATTAAGGGGTGCTTTAATATTATATTACCATATCACATGTTTTACGAAGGGAGTATTGAATAATTGGTAACCTAAAAATGAATCTCAAATTGTACAGAGTAGTTAAATATTTCTGTTGTTCAAGATACACTATCAAGTTGTTACAATTAATTGATATGTTTTTTTATCATCTGTAACTTCACGTACAGTAGGAAAAATGAAATAATACCCATGAACGAACATATAAAACAGGCTGTATTTTCCTGGCACCGTGTCAGACAAAAAATTGGGCAGCGCAAGTACATGTAATAATTTATTATTACATGTACCTACTTGCGCTGGGCAATTTTCTTTGTGACACGGTGACAGGAAAATACAGCGTGTTTTATATGTTCGTTCATGGGTATTCTTTCATTTTTCCGACTGTATGTGCTCTTAAACAGACAAATCTTTGATCTTTAATAACTCAGAATGTATTGATTTATTTTAATAACATGATATAACAAATTTTACTTATAATTTGCCCCTCTATCGATTTGTCGGGTTATTTTTAATAAAATAGTTTTCACCCCCGAGAAGTGGTATTCACCCCAGGGTAAAAGTGCAAGTTGTCACCAAATTATTTTTACTTCTTGGGGTATGCTCTAACTAGTCACCAATTTTTATGCAAATCGATGGAGGTTTAACAAAATAGGAGGTGAAAACCTTTAAAGACTACACTAACTTTCCCCTTTCATCCCTTATTGCTACTTCCTCTATCCACTGAGGTGTCAGCCTGAAAGGGGTCATAATTATCAATATAAAATAGACACATTTCACATGCCAAACTCCATATTACTTATGACGATGATTTTTCGGCTCTAGCTCTTAGACTAATAGGTGTACTCCAGCTAGACGATAATAGTATATTACTTTATGAGGCGGAGAAGCATGACTTTTCTTGACGCGCCCGATATTACGCGCCGAACGAAGTGAGGCGCGTAATAGAGGGCACGTCAAGAAAAGTCGCTTCCTTGCCGAATAAAGTATACTATTTTTTCTTGAAACGTAGCAATTCAACCATAAATAGTACAATTCATACGCTATTTTTACTCAAAATTAACTGTGACAACTATCAAAGTCGTCTAGATGTTAGAAATTAAAATAATTAAGTCGTCGGGTACCAAAATGGAAAGTGTTACCGAAGCGTCATGGGAATACATTCGATCAGCGCAGTAGCCCAAAAAGTAGCTAGTTATTTAAATTTAAACGATGCAAGCGCATACACGGGTCACTCTTTACGACGAACTTCAGCAACACTTTTAATTGATGGAGGCGGAAATCTAGAATGCCTCAAACGACATGGGGGCTGGAAATCAAGCACGGTTGCCGAAGGATATATAGAGGATTCAATAAAAAATAAGAACGATAATGCTCAAAAAATTTTAAACCCTCATGACTCGCCAACATCGGGAATGATTGCTGAAAGTTGTGCTCGACCATCAGTATCATCAACAATTACCAATGCGTATCAAGAGTCGGGAACATTTTTGCACGGTTTCAATTATGAAAATGCCTCATTAACTAATTGTACTTTTAATATTACTATAAATAAAAATGATGTTTAATTGTTGTTAATGACATTTGTATTGTTGCTTTGTGACATGTTTCATATTGTTGCCATGACAACATTTTTCCCTCCGCCGGCGCCGTAAAGAAATGGGAAAAAAAACTGCTGCCGGCGGAGACATCAAACTTTGACAGGATCAAGTTAGATAAGTAATGTCATCATTATTTGACGTTTGAAGAAAAAAGTATATTATCGTCACGATAAAAGCATATTATCGGTACATATCTTAACAGGAATAGGATCGTTTTGAGAAATAAATAAATAAAATAAGAACAAAATAATGTTCTTAAGATTCACGTTTTATTTTTTGATAATTCGATTAAATTCGTTCGAGATTTAATTTAAAAGTAGGAGAAGTGAGTAATCCGAGAGATCACGTTTTGGAAATTTAATTTCACACAATCGTGTTCGAATTCAAATGTAACGGAGGCAACCGAGCGAGAGAGCGAGAGAGCGAAAGCTTAACACTTTTCTACAAATGCAATAGAAATAAATTCGACACGGTAAGTACGAGTTGAAAATTAGAAGTGAAGTATAAAAGGAATCAACGATAAATAAATCTCGACGCCAATTACGCTATTTTATGGAAATATCTAACTTTATAGTCATATAAATTATCTAAAAACCTTAAATTCTCACTTATTCTGATTAAATGTTATTATCTTTTCTATTAAACATGCGTTAGTAAATAAAAAACAACTCTGCTTATAAATTGTTGAAATGGTTGGCTTTATATTTATTAGTTGAAAGACTGATAAGTTTGTACACACTGGAATGAATGAAGGAAGTGAAGAAAAGTATATCAAAGTGTGTAAATAAAAATATTTATTCCTTCTTCAGTCTACTTACATTGACTCCTGGACAAAGGCTCCTTCTGAGTTCTCCACTCTTCCATTTTTCTTGCAATTTGGTGCCAGTTTCCCTCCACTTTGGCTTTGGTGTCGTCCAGCAATAGTTTTTGTGGTTTTTCTAGTTCATCTACTACGACTGTGCTCGCGTGGTTTCCAATGTACAATGTTTCTCGTCCACCTTTCGATGTTTTGTCGTGCCACGTGTCCTACCCAGTTCCGTTTCATTTGCGTAATTCTTCCAATTACATCTTCCACCTTCGTCCTGCTTGGCACATTTCGTATAATATATGGTCTCTCAGAGATACTCCTAACATGGCTCGTTCGATCGCCCTCTTTGTCGTTCTCGATCTAATGGCTGATGCTCCTGTAAGTGTCATCGTCTCCATTCCTTCTTCTTCTTCTTCTTCTTCTTTTTGTATAGACATGACTCTGTCTGTTTTTTCAATGTGCCTCTAGTAAGTTGTCGTTTCATCGTTTTCGTGATCTTCCCACTGATCGTCTTCCTATTGGGGAACCGTCTCTCGCTGTCCTGACTACCCTATTTGTTGTCATTCGGCTTATGTGGTCATTCCATTCTATTCTTCTGTTTCTTACCCGGTTATTAATGTTATCCACCTTGCATCTCCGTCGTATATCTATACTTCTAGCTCTGTCCCATAGAGTCTTACCATCGATTTTTCGAAGGGGTTTCATCTCCGATGTTTCGAGCAATATTTTTGTCCTCTCTGTGTCGGGTCGTGTTTCTGCCGCATATGTCATTATTGGTCTGATGACTGTTTTGTAAATTCTGCCTTTCATTTCTTTTCCGATATTTTTATTTCTCCATATTGTGTCATTCAGGCAACCTGCGGCTCTGTTTGCTCTATTCACTTGATCTTCCACTTCTGTTTCGAGCCTTCCGTAGCTAGATAGTGTGATGCCCAGGTATATAAACTCCATCACTTGTTCTATTATCTGACCTTCCAGCTCCAATTTACATCTTATTGGATCTGCTGTTATAGCCATGCATTTTGTCTTTTTTGAGGAAATTAACATGTTAAATTTTTTGGCAATTATGTTGAATTGGTGCAGCATACGTTGTAAATCATCTTCACTTTGAGAGATTAGTATTGCATCGTCCGCATATCAGATTATTTTAAGTTGTTTTTCTCCCATTTGGTATCCTTTTTTAGTTTTTACTTTTTTTATTATTTCGTCCATGATCACGTTGAAGAACAAATGACTCAAGGAATCCCCCTGTCTTATCCCATTTCCGGCTTCAATTAGGTCAGTCAGTTCATCTTCCACTTTTACTTTTATTGTGTTGTTCTGGTAGATGTTTTCTGTCGTTTTAATTATTCCCAGAGGTACCACTCTCGAGTATAACAAGTGGATAACTTCCTTTAATGTGACCCTGTCAAATGCTTTCTTAAGGTCCACGAAACATAAATATGCCAGTTTGTTGTATTCCAACGATTTCTCTTGAACTTGGCTCAATATATATATATTCTTGTTCTCATGATCATTTTTCAGTGCGTCACAGTTTTTCGATTTCTCTCTAATGCATTAAGTTAGATGAGACGGAAAAAGCGGTAGCTCCGTGATTAAACACAAAAATAATGCAGCATTACAATGGTTATATACATAAGATGTCTATTCCTAACCTACATTTGATTCGTTGATATTTAGAATGCGCGTTTTTTCTAGCCAATCAAATACTCGTATTACGAACATTTGACGAAAACTTCGTCCATTTTGGCCATTTTTTAGAAGTGTCAAAGAGTCAAGTGACGGTTATTATTCAGGTCAGTATTTTGTGTACCTGTCATTTTGAAATTCGAATTCGACTTCCCTTGTGTTTCACAACGTTTTTGTGCATTATTTTGTGTTTTGGTTTAGAATTTAGTTCGTTAAAAGTTAGTCATTGACGTGAGGAGACTAGAGACATTCGAGATGTACCGAAGAGTGCTAAAAATCTCATGAGTAGATAGAATAGCCAACGTGGAGGTAATGAGACTTACGCATAGGGAACGAGAAGAACTAACCAATAAGAAGAAAACTGAGATATATGGGACATGTGATGAGAGATGTATATCTAATACTCCAGGTCATTATGCAAAAAAAAAGATCCATAGTAAGGAGACGTAACTCATGGCTGAAGAACCTTAGGAACTGGTTTGGATGTAATAACAGTGAATTATTTAGAGCCGCGGTTTCAGAAATAAAGATCTCTCTGATGATTGCCAACTTTTGAAGCGGAGACAGAACCTAGAGAAGAAGATAATAACACAGTTTATGGATAGTTTTGTGTCATTTTTTAATGTTTCCATATTTATAAATTTAATTAACAATATTGTTTACTCTTTAATTTTATTCCCCTTTATAAAAAATACCTACATGTTAACATATTGTGTAAAAATCAAATCTACTAAATTACTAATTAGTTTAATTCCACAAGCTTTTCACCTATGGCGAAGTACGATTCTGGCATCTGTCAGATTCGTCAATAATTACATGAAATAAGTCTCGACACACCCAATACAGTATGTGACGTCATAATTAATGACGCACTGAAAAATGATCATGAGAACAAGAATAGCGTCAGTGCATGACCTTCCCGACCTAATACCTTGTTGTTCTTCTGCTAATGTTATACTTTCATTCAATTTGTTTGTTATCACTTTTGTTGTTAATTTTAATGTTGTGTTTAATAAGTTAATCCCTCTGTAATTCTCCGGGTCTGATTTGTCTCCTTTTTTGAAGAAAGGTATTAGGATGCTTGATCCCCATTCTTGTTTGTATTAGTTTTAATAGTTGTTTAATTAGATCTTCTCCTTCGTACTTTAGGAGTTCGTTCGATATTCTGTCCTCTCCTGGATATTTCCTGTTTTTTAATTTTCTTAATGCTTCCTTTACCTCTCCCTCCTCGATGTTTATTTCTTCGTTTGTCGTAAGTTCAGGTGTTGGTGGTTCATTATCGTCGCCTTTAGCAAATAGAGATCGAAAGTAGTCTGCCATGTTTCCTTCTGAATGTGTTTCGCTTTTATTAATTCGTTCATCTCCTTTCTTTCCCCTCTGATCATTCTCCATACTTCTTTTTGTGTTCCGTAGAAGTCGTGTTCCATCTGTTTTGAGAAACTCTGCCAGTGCTCCCTTTTTATTTGCCTCACTAAAGTATTCGTCTCCATTCCATGGGTCATAACTGGTAGAATACAACTGTTCAATACCCTTTTCTTTAGATTTATTGGTACCTTTTTTTTCAACACATCACTAAGTCTTGCTACTGCTGCCCAAGTCATTCGGATTCTTCTAGTTATTTCTGCCGTTTGATTCTGTTTGATCGTGTGACCCAAGTATCTTTTCGACAATTTCTATCTCGCTGCCATCTAAGTCGATTGTTATATCTTGATTTGTCATCACTTTTGTTTTATTTAAGTTCATTTTGAAACATTTTTGTTCAATTAATTTTTGTCTGTTAATGCACATATAGGTATTTGGTTTCAGGCTCAAGCTCAATAGCACAGGTGTATTGATCTAGAGACAAGGATACGTTTGCAAGCTCTCTTCTTTGAAACAAGCCCTCATCAAAAATAGTTACGGATAAAATCACATTAGACTCAGACCCTCATCATACGAAAAATTTTCTTCTTTACATAAAACGAGTCACTGACATCAACAAGATTCTCAAATCAAGATAAAAAATGAACCCCCCCCCCCCAAACAAAAGCTTTCATCCCTTGTCCGATCACTCGATCAGTCACAGACAAGATTCCAAACGAAATACACATTGTTTACCGACTGCACCCGATCTTTTACATAGGCCAAATGAATCACGTAATCCAAAATCTGATTTATGAACATTACGTATCTGTTAACAATTCCCATTCAATTTCAGCTCTATGTCAACATCGTGTACTAAAACAACATGTACCTATTAAAACATCCAGGTAAGCAAAATGAACGATATTAAAACACAATGACATTAAACATATACATATACACTAGTTACCAAGTAACTTTATGAACTCTATAAAAGACTTTATTTTGATATAAAGCAAGGTGGTTTATACGAATTTAGTAACGTACTTTTTAGAGGCCTCTAAAATTCTAAATTACACAAACTATAATGGATCATAAAGAAAAAGTTATTTTAATAAAACTTTTATTTGCATAATAAACAGAAAAATTTATAAAACAGGTTGATATTATAAAAGGTAAGATGTCATGCCGTGTTTATTAATTTTATTTGTACAATGGTGGAATTTATATGTAAAAACATATTGCATATAACACTAATATTTTTCTTTACAGAAGAAAACAACAACAAAATAAACATAATTGTCAATTATACATATATCACCGGTTTATAGCATCCTGCGCCTTCCGGTTCCTATCTTCCAGCCGCGTTGATCTGTCCAATCTCCCGGTAGTAGATCTCTCTCAAACATTGCTTTCTGGATTCCATCTATCTAGGTAGTTTTCGGTCTGCCCCTTTTCCTTGTTTCAACGGGTTGCCATTCCATTATCAGCTTTGGGAGTCGATATTCCTCCATTCTCTGTACATGACTACACCAGCAAAGCTGTTTTTCTTGGATTTCTTCTATTATGTTTGTTTTCTTATTCATAATATCTCGTACTCTTGGTTTTTTTATGGTAGATCTTTACCAATTCTAAAGACCCTATCAACTACATGGATCGTAGTGGTGTGTATAGATTACAATGTTCTGATTGTAACGCTACATATATAGGTAGGACCTGTAGATCCCTATCTTCTCGCTCCTTAAGGGCCCTATTCACATGCGTATTTGTCCGGCGGATATGTACGGCGGACAGATACTCCGGACAGATCCTCATGTTGTGTATCCGGGCGTACGCCGTATGTGTCTTGCTCGCCGTCTGTGGTTCAAGACGACGACCACAGACAGCGAGCCAGACATATACGCATGTGTCGGAACGTTTCAAGGATTTGTTCGCCGGATGAGTTAAATTTGTGTCAATTTTCATTCTAACCACGGTAGTAGGCGTGTATTTATATTAGATACATTAAAATGGCATTTTCGGATAATAAAGTATTTTGAAAAAGTTTTATTTCGTTATATAAGTTGAAGCCATGCTTGTAGAATGTAAAAAGTAAAGAATAGATATTCTAACAGCAAATGCGAAACAACGCATATAAAAAACTAGTGGAAAAATGCCAAGAAATTTGTCCAGATGCAGATATAAAGTACGTAAGAAAGAAAATAGGTCCCTTTCGTGCTGGATTTCGACGTGAGTTAAGAGAAATGAGGATGAGTAAGAGAACTAGGTCATCTACGGACAGTATTTATTCCATAAATATTTCCCAACAACTTTCAGGTATTATTTGTCCAAGAAGCTGTGGGGAGATTGCACAACTGAACTTTAAATCTTCACCACCTCGTCCAGTTGTTAAGTATCGTAGCGTGGCGATTAATCGCTCTCTGCTACTTACTGATTATCTCATGTGTGTGTTATTTCTTTCGATTCTAGGACCAATATATCCTAATAATGTTTCAAATGCTTCATTATCCATTCGCAGAAAATTGAGTAAATCTTCGGGTTCGCTTTTTTCGAGTTCTCTAATTAAATTCATACGTGAGTACATTCTTCTTTCCAATAACCATCGTTTGGCCATAGTCTTTTCTTTTTTCTATCATCAAATAAAACCATATATCCTCCAATTATTGCTAGTTGTTTTTTATTATTCATAGCACAGTGGAAAACAGATAAACACACAACGCGGGAACAAGTACAACTGAGAGATTTGTCCGTGAATGTGTAGCACCAACGAATTTGTCTGGAGACACATCTGCATGTATATAGCTAACAACGGATCTGTCCACCGTACATATCCGCCGGACAAATACGCATGTGAATAGGGCCCTTTAGAGCATGCCAAAAGAGAGAACACTTCTACTTTCTAAACTTTCTAAAATTGGACCTGTATGAAGACTTAGAAATAGTTAAAGATAAGCAAAGAAGTCCTAATTGTGTCAATCGCCATGTGTCATTTAACCGAGATTTCCAACCCCTACACCGTCAACTTTTTTCATAAACCAGATCTGATACATTTTCTCTTTTCTTTGCTTCGACTTCCATGACTACCACCTACATCTATTTCACTCCCAATTGTCGATACGCAACATCCTACTTTATCTCTTTAATACTTCATCCTCCCACATTCTCATTATTTCACACCTGCTTTACTTTTCCAAAAGAAAATTTCAGCTCCTATATCGCATATACCACCACATCTCTCAGAATTGATTCTCATTCCAGCCAACCTCTTCTTCTTAGTCTTAACTTATAGCTTATCGATTAGAAAACTCTCCTACCATAACAACACACTACACATCATTCATGGTCCAATATCACAACATACTCTGTCAGACTTTTCATACCCTCCAACTCCCTCCATATTTTACCATCACTTCATTTTCAAGCAATTTGATGTCAGGTCTCTGGAGGACTTAGTTTCATCAAGCTACTTTTAGTCTCAGTTTCAGTCAGACACAAAAAACAGTATTTCTTTAATTATCATATTACATATTCCATCTTTATCCAAATTATATTGGGTCCAATTACATTTTACACCTCTAAGCAAGTAATCAGTCATCAAACAATTACCCTTCAATTAATACTCTAAGGGCCGGTTGTTCGAACGCTAATCAACAATGATCACTATCAAATATTTAATTACTGTCACCAAAACTGTCAATGTCAACTTTTATTGGGTTGCTGAAAACATAACTGATTAAAATTATGAGATTAGTTACTCAATTAACATAACAATAATTATTACCATAATTGATTAAGTAATTTCATATTATGTTTTCAGCAACCCAAACAAAGTTGACATTGACAGTTGGGGACAGTAATTAAATATTTGATAATGATCATTGTTGATTAGCTTTCGAACAACCGGCCCTAAGGGCCGGTTGTTCGAACGCTAATCAACATTGATCACTATCAAATATTTAATTACTGTCACAACTGTCAATGTCAACTTTGGTTGGGTTGCTGAAAACATAGTTAATTATAATTATGAGATTAGTTAGTCAATTAACATAACAATTATTAACAAAATTGATTAACTAATTTCATAATTGTCATCAATAATTATGTTTTCTTCAACCCAACCAAAGTTGACATTGACAGTTGTGACAGTAATTAAGTATTTGATAGTGATCAATGCAGATTAGCGTTCGAACAATGATCACTATCAAATATTTAATTACTGTCACCAAAACTGTCAATGTCAACTTGTATTGGGTTAATGAAAACATAATTGATTAAAATTATGAGATTAGTTACTCAATTAACATAACAATTATTAACATAATTGATTAAGTAATTTCATATTATGTTTTCAGCAACCCAAACAAAGTTGACATTGACAGTTGGGGATAGTAATTAAATATTTGATAATGATCATTGTTGATTAGCTTTCGAACAACCGGCCCTTAGAATTGTACACATATTTACACATTACATACAATTTTGTGTTCCTAGACGTCTATACGTATAAGGCCTTTCCCACTATTTGTCTAATTGTATTGATATCATACCACTACCATAACAACTATTGGTATTGTTGACTGCATAACTTCTGGTAACGTAAACATTTTATGTTCCTATTTGATTATTTAATTAATGGATTATTTTAAAGAAAATTTTTTCATCTATTTTCGAACAACTTTAACTTATGTAAATTTGATACTGTTTTTATCTCAAATACTAAAATAATCTTTAAACGTTGTGGCTGAAATAATAATACAACTAGGTTGCATTGACAGCTCTTAAGGATCCCCCAAACCGACGCGAAAGTTTTGCGACGCGAATTTTCCGTAGCGGAACATTCGCAGGTGGTCCGGTAGCGGACAAGGGTTCCCCATATTGACGCGAAAGCCGACGCGACTATTCGCCAAACAAATGCGAACAAATTATATTTTTAAATCGGCCAACAGGTTTAGGAAATACAAGACATCAAAAATGACCAAATTTTTAAGTGGGCGTAATCTCTATGCACACAAATTTATAATAATATTATAATATATAATGAAAACATACCATTTTCTCCTAATTCTGACCCTATACTATTCCAGACTTTATCATTTTTTCTTATATTGTTATAATCTTCGTCCGTTAAATCATATATAGTATTTTTACTACAAAAGCGATATTACGTAGGTCAAAATTTTTGACGTAAGAGAACTGTCAAAACATTAGAATGTGACTTTTCATTATTGCCATGGCATGTTTATAATAAACATGGCAATAATGAAAAGTCACATTCTCATGTTTTGACAGTTCTCTTACGTCAAAAATTTTGACCTACGTAATATCGCTTTTGTAGTAAAAATACTATATTATAGGATATTGTTTAACAATTTCAATGAGTTTTTCTGTAACAACCATTTTAAAACACGCGAAACTACAACGGTAGCGGAAAAAACCGTGCATGCAGCGTTTCATTAAAGGAACGCTGTTCTGCCGCGACTAGTGATGTGAGTTGTAAAATTACATAACTTACGTTACATAAATTACACGTAACTTACGGTAATATTACATGATACCCGTAACTTAATGTAATTTATGTAATTTTTGGAATTTACGTAATTTATGAAATTTAACGTAACTTATGATAAATTTACATAAATTACCGTAATTTATGTAATTACTGGTAAAATTACATATATTATGGCAACTTATGCGCGCGCAATTGTCGTAAGTGCGGTGCGCCGGTGCCGGCGCGCGCGAACCAGTGGGTGCTATTACGCTCGTCGCTCGTTAGTCGTTCCTTAGTCTGAGTCAGGCAGGTTATGTTTACATTTCTGTTATTGTATGTGTAATGTGTATGTATAAGTTAGTTTTCGACTGTTCTTTCTCTATTCATTCACGCAGCGTTGGTTACTTTACATTTATTTATAAGGAAGCACAGAAACTATAAGGTAAGAAATATATTATTTCTACAAACAGCAAAACACGTGCCGGTGATGTCCATAGCAACCTTAGATTGGGAAACACAGGGGCGGGCCTATCGCATATCGACTGTACGTTAAATCTAACGCGCGTCATTTTATATGTGGCTACAGTACTTAATTCTGAATTCGGTTTACCAAGTTTTATTCGATTTTTTAGATTAGTTTACTGTACAATAACTATAAGAATGATAGGAGCAACGGGGTACTTGTGCATGTAGCATGTGTAATTGAATTACACTGACATAACTTACTAAATAAAAAATTTTGATAACGTTGAGGGCAAAATAATGTAGTTGTCCGATCCAGTATTCTGCTTATTCGAATTTCATTAAATTGTTACACAGATTCAATTTTAATCTTTCTTCTATTTAAGGATGCCTAACAATTTTTTATGCCCTCGTGCCCATCAAATACTTTGAAAAATAATGTTTTTTCCCTTCTTAATGTTTAAGTCTACCTGAATATTTTTTTTAGGTCATAAAACATGGTGAAACGTAAGACAGATATCTGGCTTTATTTTGAAGTGTTACCTGCGGGTTCTTCTAATCAAAAGACCATAAATGTGAGGTGTAAATTTTGCAAGAGTGTACATGCAAAAAATGCTACAAGAATGAAATCTCATCTTCAACAATGCACTTATGTGCCGCATATGATAAAACTTAAATTCAATATTTTAACTCCAAAGTCAAAGGGGAATCACTCTAAATTTCCATTTGAAACATCCATGAAAAAGATCACATCGGCAAAATTGGATAACGATAACACTGATGCTGCTTGTACATCATCAACGGTTTCCACAGCATCAACATCTGCTTCTGATAACATTCATGTGGAAACACCTGTTTGCACAAAAATCAACAGAATACAATCATTTTGTGATCGAATGACACACGAACAAAATAACGAATTGAATATTTTGCTTGCTAGAGCTATTTACACCAGTTCAGCACCACATTCAATTACCGAGAATGAAGATTGGAAATTGTTTTTTAAAAAAATTAGACCTTCATACACCTTACCATCGAGATATATGTTATCAAATCGTCTCCTGACCGAAGAGTACGAGCGAGTTGAAGTTCAAGTTAATGATAAAATTAAGCAAGCTGACAATTTATCATTGCAATGCGATGGTTGGTCCAACTTGCGAAATGAAAGTGTAATTAATTTCATTGTTACAACACCCGAACCGTTATTTGTCAAATCAGTACTAACAAAAGCAGAGAAGCATACCGCAGAATATATAACAAAATTAATGGTTGAAGTTCTGGAGGAGTATGGACCTAAAAAATTTTTCGCTATTGTGACTGATAACGCAAAGAATATGAGGAAGGCTGTGAGACAATGTGAAGAGATGTATCCCCATCTTGTATCATACGGCTGTTTAGCGCACACATTACATTTATTGTGCAGCGATATTTTGAAATTATCTTCAATAGAGACACATTTGTCACATATTATACATATCGTTAAAACTATTAACCAGTGTCAAGTACTGAGAGCTCAATTCACAGAAATAAGAAATGAGATGAAGTGTGGAGTGTCTCTTAGCCTACCTGTAAAAACAAGATGGGGTTCACATGTAAAATGTCTTCAAGATCTGACTAAATGCAAGTCCGTCCTACAACGTCTAGCAATATCTCCAGATAAAACAATTCAAGATAGAATACGCAGCGCAAAAGCAAATTTACTTGATGAAGGATTCTGGATAAATTCTAGCGCTCTTGTTGAATTGCTTAAGCCAATTACTGAAGCAATAACACGTCTTGAAGGAGATTCTTCGTCAATTCATTTGGTTTGTGAAACTTTCGCGAAAATCGGTAGTAACATATCTACTCATTTAGAATGCGTGAAACTAACGGATTGCGAAAAAACAGAAGCGATGGATAAATTTATATCAAGGAAGGAATACGCCCTTCAACCGATCCATTTTGCCGCAGACTTACTAAACCCTCGGTCTGTTGGTGCAAATTTATCATCAGCCGAAAGGATTGAAGCGATGAAATACATTACTACTATGTCAACCACGACCACGATAGAGATTGGTGATGAAGGAGTGTCAAAGATTACTGAGGATTTAGGAAACTATTTAGCTAAAACAGACTTTTTTGGCGAAACATTTTTATGGAACATACTCGATAATGTCTCTTTGGTTACATGGTGGAAAGGATTTTGTGGACATTCATGCCTCTCCAAAGTTGCAGTCAGGATATTGACAATGCCGTGCACTTCTGCGGCAACAGAGAGAAGCTTTAGCTCCCAGAGCAGCATTCATACGAAGAGAAGAAATCGCCTAACAACTCAAAGGGCAGCAAATTTAAATTATATACAATATAATTCAAAATTGCTGAAACGTTCACGACAACATCACATACAAAGTCAATATCCTATAGAAGAGACTGTACAGAACAACGTTTCGATAGAAGGTAGAAACTTACAGAAGGAGATAGAAGTAATTGAAAACCATATTTCCGAAGAGGAAGAATTAGACGAGGTAATTTTAAATTTAGGCATTTTTTAGATATGTGATATGTGCATGTGATATATGCAGTTTGCTTCTTTTCCGATTTTCCAATGCATTCCACCGTTTTCGAATAAAAAATTATAAATCTTATGTTTTCAGACAATATCATCATGGCATTCAAATACAACAGGAAATGGAAATTCCGACGATGATTTTAATTTTGCTGACTTTGCAATGACCGATGATGAAATTGATCAAAGAATGGAAACTAGGGAACAGAGACCAGCACGCATTTTGAGACAAAGCAAAGTGAACATTTTAGAAAACGTCTTAATGAAATCGGTAAATTAGTGTAAACACATACATATTTATTGTTTATATTCCAAAATTATCAATTTCAGGGTAAAGGCACAGAACAACCCCAAAAAAAAACGGAAGTCGAGAAGGATACTTCAGATGCCGAAAACAAGGTAGTTAGATCTGTATATATTATATTATAAACCCATTATTTTTACTCTCTATGTTTACACTTTCCTATTTAATTTCAGGATGCAGTTCTGGATTTGCCGGAGATAAAAAAAATTACACAAGGCTCATTGGAAGAGCAAACAATTGAAACTTCGACGTTTTATAACAAGAAGGTCTCCAGTTGTCTGCGAAAAAGGAAGTTGTGATTTATAAAAGCCGCTTAAAACAAAACTAAAGAACCTATGTTTTCATTTCTTTATTATTTGTATGTATTTCTTATCCACTTTTCTTTATTTCATAAGTATGTAGTTACTTTGTGTTTATTATATTCAATATGAATGCAAACAATTGATTTTTTAATACAATGAACATAAATTACATAAGTTACATAAATTACATCTGGTTTGTAATTTTTGGGTAATTTTACACGTGTAACTTACAATTTCTGAAATTACACGTAATTTCACATCGCTAGCCGCGACCGTTGCGGATTACGCGCAAAGTGGTCTGAACACGTTCATAATCCGCCGTGCCTATCGATTCGCCGCGATACCTCGTAGGTTGCGGTTGCGAAAGTTTCGCGTTGGTTTGGGGGATCCTTTAACGTCATTCAGGGTTGCTCTTGAATTCAATTGTCAGTTGGCCATTGAAATCCAATATGTGAAGTTTTCTCCAAAAAAATCCAACCATGTGGGAAGAGTCCTGTGTTGCCCTGGGTAACATCCAGGCATATCTACTGTCCATCCGCTATAACTTTTCCCATGCGGTATGATTCATTTTCAATCAAATTAAGTCAAAACATAAATTGAAACGAACGTCGATGTGTATATACATTTTGAATGCTGTATATACTATATACTACACACTTCACTTTCACTTCATGTTCACTTTCTGTTTTGACTTGAATTGATTGAAAATGAATCGTACCGCATGGGAAAAGTTATAGCGGACGGACTATATAACATCATTTCAATTTTACATAAATGTGTAAGATAACATAATAGTTTACATTTAAAGGGTTTTAACCCAACACATTTTGGTGGCTCAGGCATGCTATTTTTTGTAAGTATGACCTCTTGTTTTTTTAAAACCTCTGTCAATTTTTTAACTTTTTTCTCAATTGATTAGGTTATACTTAATTTTAGGGCTTTTAGAACACTGATGATGGATTTCTTAATCCGAAAACGTTTTGTATTAGTGTGACCTTTTTTAGGTTATTTTAAAATATACCTTTTACAACAAATCTGGTATTTTTTTGACATATTAGATCATTTTTATCCCGGGCAATCACCACATGATCGTCAGCAAAATGTAGTGCGTATAGTGTTTAGTCGCCATTTAACTATATCCCCATGCGAGAACTTGATTTCCGCCTTTAATTTAAGACCTCATTTATATGGATCTTAAACAGTGTAGGCGATAAGCTGCATCCCTGTCGTAGTCTCTTGAAGCTATCGGATAATCTCTTGTTGATTTTATGTTTGCGTGAATGTTGTTATAGCATTTTTGCATTGCTTTTGTTGAAGTTATATTAATAGGGGATTTTTCCAGGACTTGCTATAATTTACACGGTATCATATGCCTTAGTTATATCGACGAATAGTAGATGTATTGCTCTGTCTGTAGCTACTTTTTTCATTGAGTTGGTTGAGCGAGAAAATGTGGTCGATGCAGGATCTTCCTGCTCTAAATCCTGCTTGTACGATTGGAAGCAACCAATAATTACCGGCCTCTTTTATGCATTAGCAAAGTAAGTTGCCGGTCCACGAAAACGGAATATTTATGATATATTAACTAAATCAGGGACGCATTCTCTCCCCACTACTCTTCAATCTATATTCAGAAAGTATCTTCCAGGAAGCTCTTGAGGAATGCGAAAGCGGCATCAAAGTAAATGGTACCTGGGTCAATAATATACGATATGCGGATGACTCGGCCTTAATAGCAGACAATATAGAAGACCTCCAAAACCTTCTTAATAAAATTAGAGAGCATAGCGAGAACATGGGACTTAGCATCAACATAAAAAAGACGAAGTTCCTTATAATCAGCCGTCAATTATGGCAACATTAAAATGCAAGACTAGCATATAACAACCAAGATGTAGAGCGCGTAAGAAAGTTTAAGTACCTGGGAACCTGGCTATGTGCAGACTGGATATCGGATATGGAAATTAACTGTCGGATAGAAAGAGCTAGAAGTGCATTCATGAAATTCAGAAACGTCTTTACCACAGAATAAATAACCATACAGAAGCGAAACTCCTGCCGAAAACGGTAACATAATTTTCATGCTCATGTGTCAACGTAACTGGTGCAACCTCACTTTTGCGACGACGTGACAGTTGTTTATAGTTAAATTTTATATTTATATATGTTTTATTTTATATTTTATTTATATTGTATAGTTAAATTTTATATTTTATATTTAATTAATAACAACTTGTCAAAAATATTACCTAATTTGGAATGGTCTATTCCTTAGAACATCAAGTTCTATTCTGTAACTGGTGCACAAGGTCAAATATTTCGGTCATAACAAAATCAATGGAATCGACAGTCAGATTCGCTTCTGTGTGGTTATATATTCTGTGTTTTTACGAACATTGACTTTGGCCTAAACCTAAGACTAAGATTCACAAAATGCTATCTTTGGTCGGTGCTCCTATATGGCATGGAAGGATGGACTTTAAAAATAAACACAATGAATAAGTTAGAGACATTTGAGATGTGGATCTATCGACGAATCCTTAAAGTTCCCTGGACCGCAAGAATAACAAATGAAGAAATCCTGAGAAGAATTGGTACAGAACGACAACTGACGTGCACAATTAAACAGAGAAAAACGGCATTCCTGGTGCACCTAATTAGAAATGAAAGATACCAGTTTCTGCAAACCTTAATTGAAGGACAGATCGAAGGAAGAAGGGGAGTGGGCAGGAAGAAAATGTCATGGCTCCGTAATGTCAAACAATGGACAGGACTAAAAAAAATAGGAGACCTAATACATACTGCAAGGGATAGAGAAAAATGGTCAAACGTGATTGCTAACATCCATTAGTGGATTGCATAAGAAGAAGAAGAAGAAGAAGAAGAAGATTAACTAAATCAGCGGTATTAAATTTGTGGTACATGTACCACTGGTGGTACATATCATTATTTAAAGTGGTACAGAAAACGTAAAAACACCTAAAATCACTATTATTATAGATTAGATCACCTGACTAGACAGGTATTTCAATTAGGTGGTACCAAAAATAATAAAAAGTATTTGGTACATGACTCAAAAAGATTGAGAACCGCTGAACTAAATAGAGAATGTCCGTTTATATCGGCATGTAAATATTATTCGTAAATTAATATATTGAATGTCTTATTTAAAAGACATTGAAATACAGTGTGTATAAAACAAAAAACTGAAATCAATTCAATATCAAAATTGCTCGAACATTATATTATTATCTTACCTGTAATAATTTAATACTTGTGCGAAAACTCCAGGATGCCTATCGAAGAAGTACTCGTTGAGTATCGGGTCGTAGTTGGCTAGTGCTTCCGTGAGCCTGGAAAGTCTAGTGGCAGGAATTTTTTTGAGCGTCGCTTTGTACGTTTCATGTCGAATTCCACCAACGTTGAGGACGACGCGGTTCTCCGCGTCCATGTTACCGACATTCATTTTTTCTGAAAACAAAAATTTTAATGAATATTCTTAGCAAAATAAGTTTTTAGAACGTATTTGCTATGGTGTTTCTGTCTGGATACTCTGGATATATTTAAAAGATAGTTATGAGCAGTTAAATATACAAAAAATATGAATTGTGAATAATAGTGATTGTGAAATAGTTTTAACAATCGTTAGAAGACGGTTAAATGACGCTAATTTTAATAAAACTCGCTACAAGACCCGAACTTTCCAGGGAACATCGTGTATCCAGAATATTTCGCTAGGAAGCATGGGAATGTTTACCGATGAGTCCAGATTTTATCTACGTTTCCCGATGGTCACAAGTCTGGAGAAGAGAAAGAGTCTGGAGAAGAGATGGAGTCTGGAGAAAGGAGAAGATAAAGTAAATTTTTAAAGGGGTTCAGTTATGATATGATTTGGTATATATTCGAAGGCGAGTACAGAATTGTACGTTGTTCCTATCTCTAACCTCTGATAAATGACATACTGCCAAATTATGTTCTCCCAAATGCACCATTTATTGGAGAACACTTCACACTGACGCAGAATAATCCACTCCCTCATGCGGCACTCATAATCAGAGAACCCTTAAAGAATTAGAAGTTTATTTTTAAATAAGAGGATATTACTCTTACGTCATGACCAGCACACACTCCCTATTTAAATTTCGGCGACCACGATTGGAACAGTCTTGGTATAAGTATGTTCCAAACAATAGACATTATTATTGTGCTTAAAAGCAACCACAGCAATGATTATATTTAATACTTGAATAATCATAAGGTTATTAACAAATCTAATCTGTTAAGGGGATGGGTACGTATTTTCAGCTGCAATGCTATTCAAATGGGGATTCGTTTTTTTCGAATCCTGAGAAAACTAATAAATATTTTTGAAAAATTTAAACGCAGAATGAAAGATTACGTTCTTACCGAGGCCGAAAGTCCCTGAAAACTTCTATGTTTATTTTAGTAAATTACAGGGGTGAAAAACTAAGAGAAAATGTAGTGTGATTTTTAATTTCAAATATCTCACTCAAAAAAACTTTTTATTCATTATAAGGGACTTTTGGCCCTCGATAACAATTTAATCTTTCTTATTAGATTCTAATAGATTCTAATAGATTCTAATAGATTCTAATAGATTCTAATAGATTCTAATAATTCCTTAAGCTATCTTTATTAGAATCTATGGAAATTAATAAATTGAAAAATACAGATATAATTCTGAATGAACAACTCGAGACAAACAGCTCCCCACTCCTCAACCTCTTCAGTTAAAGACATTAAATAGGCAAACCATTGTAAACTAAATCACTTGAGAAAGGCACTCTGCCGAAACAGCTGTAGTCACTAAAGTCGCGTTTACACGATGGCAATTGGCGAGACAATTGTCATTGGACAATTGTCATCACGTGGTTGTGGATTGTCGGAGGCCAGTCCAGTTGAAAGAGAAGATGTTTACACGCGGCCAACTAAACATCATGGCCCCGTGTAAACATCTTCTCTTTCAACTGGACTGGCCTCCGACAATCCACAACCACGTGATGACAATTGTCCAATGACAATTGTCTCGCCCATTGCCATCGTGTAAACGCGACTTTAGTTGTAATAAATTTTGTGGAAGTATAGAAAACAAACGTTTTCAGTGTTTTATTGTTAGATATTTTACAAAGTTTAACAAAATATAGAGAGAAGTTTTTTTTGAATAGAATGGGATTATGGTTTTAATAATGAAAACATGGAAGCCTGGTTTGAAAATACCGATTTTATTTTATATCTATCCCAAATTATCCAATCTTTGTTTGATTTTCCATATGCACATATATGGCTCAAGTGTGCAACAACTTGTCTTAAGCCTCTCTTAAACCTTCTTCGAATTTGGCAATTGCTCTTGCTTTTGCGCATTATTCAAATTCATTATAACCATTTTGTATGAGTTTGATTGGTTTGATATCGTTATTTTATTTTCCAACACTCGCGAAATTTTTGACAAGAATTGACTTTTTGAAATTTTTTTACTTTGACATTTATCAAATCCATACGACACTGCAATTTTACAGTAGATCTATATAAAAATTAAGTTGTTAATTATTCAGTGATCGTAACTGTACATATAAATTATTACAATCACTGAATACATACTAAAAAAATATCACATTTATTAACTAAATTAATAATTTGCAATTATACAAATAACAGTTATACAAGAACATTAAAAAGCCATCTCTTTAAAGTTAATGATGCCATTGTCAAGTAGAATGACATTCTAGTAATGCTTACATATCCATTCCAGTGTGAATTTTACTACACGTAATTTGCCGTGTAAAGACAGAAAAGGTAGGGATAGCCCGTGGGGATAGCCGTAAATATTTGCGAATTATGTACCGATGGCCCTAAAGCAGTATCATGTTTTAATGATACATAATAATAGATAACCTAAAAACTCCTAAATAACCTAAGTGAATTTCTGGATACATCGGAAAATTTAAATGCATTTATAAATAGCAAAGCAAATCTGATTAGTGTTCTGAAAATTCCTTTCTATCTCTCCAGACTATTAACTGGGAAGCATAGTAACTTTCTAAAATTGGAATGTATCCTACACGTTCCTGCAAGTCAAAGCAATTTAGTTCCATATTTGCTATTTCCACTTTGCCATGTATGCTATATTTGCTATTATGCCTCTACCGTAACATTAATAATTATAAGTTTTAAATGAAAAGTTATTAATCTAATATATCAACATTTAGAAGATATGATTTAAAATCTCCATGATGTGTAAAATAAAACGAATATTACTTTTGAAAATTAGATCTGTTTTGGAAAAGTGGCGATTTATTTCTCGACAGAGTGTTCTTTTAGCTCGATACACTAAACCCAGCGATGCTCCAACTTGTTGAACCAGTCTGAAAAATACGTATTTTAGAGGTATGCCAAGTAGGCTTCTGTGACGGCGATGAACTCTTTATTTACCTTAAATTTCTATCCGACGAACGAGTTTTTTGAGTTTGTAAAGAAAAAGAAATCACAAGAGGTTAAATCTGAAGAATCCGTTGGACGGGGCAGTAGTTTGTATACCAATTCGACCAATTTGCCTATGCAACGACGGCAGTGGAAGTCAGTGCATTGTAATGGTGGAAGAGCACTTTTTTCTTCGCCAAATGAGATCGTTTTTTATGCAGAGTATTTGTTAGTGTACATCTGTAGCCACTAAGCTTTAAAGCAGTGATACTCAACCTGCAACCCGCGGGCCGCATGCGGCGCTCTAGCGTTTCTTATACGGCCCGAAGGCTAACTAAAGGGCCCAGTGATCAAATTATTTGTCAAATTTCACGTGTTTTTCAAATTATTTGATAGTGTGCCCATGTGTTTGAGGCGTGTTTGGGCGTGAGGCAGACAATTTAATGACTTAATTTTAAATTATATTGAAGTTTTAAAGAAATCTGATTAAAAAGCAAGGTATTATTAACTTTTAAGAATAAATTATTAAAGATAATGAACAAATATTCATTTTAAAACTAGTCAATACGTATTTAGTATATTGCAACTACCTAATTGGGGTCGTTGCAATGTAGTAATTTTTTTAGTAATCACAAGAAAAATTCAGGTCCGGATAAACAAAAAATAATAATTTTGACCTTGAAACAACACCCTGTATATTAAAATTTTCAAAATTCTTTCGCACATTTCAAAAGAGCACAGAAAACTAAGTTTAATTGCTCGCTTCAATCTTTGGTGCAGATAATTTAATGACATTAATTTTGAAAATATATCGAAATTTTTGTTTCAACAAGTTCGAGTTCTTAAAAATTTCGACATAATTTCAAAACTAAAGTCATTGAATTGTCTGCGCAAAAAATGGAAGCTGCATTAAAGCTCCTTTCAAATGTGCAAACGGGTTTTGAAAATTTCAAATGAATTTATAATTTTGTTTAATACGGACCTGGATTTTTCTTGTAATTAGTAGTTGTGTGGTTTGGGTTCTTAATGTGACATATGTGTACCAAATATCAAAAAAATATACAAGGTGGTTCTTAAGTTATGGGTCCAGAAAGAAATGAGCAAAATCGATAAAACACCCTGTAACTCGGTTATAAAGTCGGTGGAGCAATAAATTTATTGAAGTTATACTTCTTTAGGCGCGATTTCGTTGAGGGTGAAATTTTATTAATCTGCGCGCATGCGCACACCGACAGTATGGTATTAGTCGTTATACGGGCTCTGATTGGGTGTTGAAATGATCTGTCAATAATTGTTCAATATGGAGGTCGGTAAACAAAAATGTTGTATATATTAGTTTTTATTGTGAGGACAGAAATAAAATCAAATTTATAATTATAGTGACTTTTTAAATAGTTTTGAAAAGCCGCAGGTACGTAATTCTAAATGTTTCAGTTGTATTCCAATAAAAAATTATCTTCATACCTATCTATTTGGAAAATGTAAAAAAAAATAATGTAGTTACCTATTAGTAGGCAATGCTTTGATTTACATAATCTGATTACGAACAAACTTTCTACAAATCTTCATCTAATATATCGTTTTCTTACTCTATATTTTGTTGTATTTTAATTCGACAAAAATCAAACTAATAATTTGATTAAATTCATATAAATAAACAAAATGTCAAAAAGTTTATGGTGTAAACGTTTAGTTTGTGTATATTCCCACATGACGTATACGCGAAGGTGGTGAAGTGGGAAATCGCTTCGACATTCGTACGGCGCGATAGACGTGAAGTGGGTTCAAGCCCCAAGCAAGTTGTTATTTTTTTGATTTTTTTTATAGATTTTATGATTGTAAGTATATTATTATATAATTTTTTTCAGAAAATACGTATTTAATTAAAAATTTTGTCAACAATTATTGTTCAAAAATTATTTGTGGCATTTTTCAATGTGTTTGTGTGTGTTTTATTCTTTTATTTTTTTTAATTTTTGGTATTGTTTTAATAAAAATTTTTGAAAGTAGTAGAGAAACTGTATTGATTTCGTTGAAATCATATAATAGAATTATAACTTCTTACGTGCGTACAAAGTACACACATTCTTTTTTATGTCTAGAACCGGCTCATTTACCTCTATTCGCCACTCAAGTATTTCCGTTTCCTAATGAAACACCCTGTAGACCCTCTATTATAATACTACTTCATCTTGATTGCGGCCCGCAAGCTGTGGTAATAGCTACTATGTGGCCCAGGAAAGAGAAAGGTTGAGTATAGCTTCTTTAAAGGGTTTATACATTTCTTGAAATAAATGCAAAATACATTATCAGTTAAAACCGAATTTTTGCTTGTCTTTGACAGTGCTGCAAATATTGGGAGAATTTTAACTTTCTCAACATAGCGGACCGTTCGGTCAAAGCTTTCATCCCTAATACAAAATAGTCACAAATTCGTAAAGTATAAATTCAATTTTTAGTCCCAATTAAGAATTCCAGTTAAAAGCTTGTTTCAAAACATATTTTTAATTATTAAAAGTATCCCTCGTATTCTAAACATTTCGTAAGATTATCAAATAATATCCCTTTGTCACAAGCGTTGATGGATGATAAATGATATGAATTATGTTATTCTGGAGAGTTGTGGTGTTATCTGTATAGAGATTAATGGTTTTACCCAAGGGTTACAGAGGTAAATGATGGAAATTTGAAAATTTATGCTCTCCGAAATTATTTTGAGGTATTAACTCCAGTTGATTGTTTAGTCATTTCCGAAGGTTATCTGGCATATATCGAGGCATAAAGTTATGGTTAATGGATTGTAAAAATATTAATAAATCACTAGATAAAACTATCCATAGACTACACCAAGCTAATGAATAGAAAATGAAGCAAACTTTTTAATATGTTAATACTTAATGAATCGTTTTTGCTAGCAAATAATTGTTAAATCAAAGTATGAGGTGCAAATATTCATTTTCATAAATAATATACGAAATGTATTGATACATCGTCTAACCTGCCATTCTGTGACAGGTATTTCGCTATTTTTAGCTCTTCAGGCAAAACTTGCTGGAAAAGACTAAGCAAAGGGAATATTCCGTAGTATATCGGTGGTTCATATTTGACCCTATGTTGATGGAAGACCGAACAAATTGTAAAAAAATTGTACAGTCATCCAAGAACTCCAGCCAGGGTTGTAGCGCTATAACACCACATTTCGAAAGCTTCGAGCCGATTCATAGATGCAACAGTTAGTGTCCACGGTTCCATTTCGTAGAGCAGAACTGTGAATATGTAGCATTTCAACAGACGGTATTTTGTCGGTGTATATGTCTTGACCGTTGAAAATGGGTATCATTCTAACCTATGCTGCATTTGCTTTTATTATTCGCTGTTTAATTTCTGTTGAGTGGTCCCATGGGGGGGGGGGGTACTGTTTAAATTCGTGGCCAGATTATTGTTCAACTCTTTCGATATTCTGTTGGTTGATTGTAAGTTGAGCGTTTAGTTTTGGTTTTTTTACTAATTGTCATAAATTTGGTCTTCTTTATGTTAAGAGCTAATCCGTATCTATTGCTGACTTCTGTAAACCAAGGGTTATTATACAGAGGTAAATGTTGGAAATTTGAAAATTTATGCTGTCTGAAATTATTTTGAGGTATTAACTCCAGTTGATTGTTTAGTTATTTCCGAAGATTATCTGGCATATATCGAGGAATAAAGTTATAGTTAATGGATTGTTAAAATAATAATAAACCGCTAGATAGAACTATCCGTAGACTACAGGAAGCTAATGAATAGAAAATGAAGCAAACTTTTTTATACAGGGTGTCCCAAAAGTAGTGGAACGGTCGAATATTTCGCGAACTAAACATCGGATCGAAAAACTGAAAAATAAGTGTTCAATCATTTTCAAAAATCTATCCAATGACACCAAAAACCAACCCCCACTACACCCCTTGGAGATGGAGTGGGGGGGTAACTTTAAAATCTCAAATGGAAACTCCCAGTTTTTCTTGCAGATTTTAATTTGTTACATAAAAGTAAGCAACTTTTATTCAAGACATTTTTTCGAACTGTGGATAGATGGCGCTATAATTGGGAAAAACGATTTATCCTGATACCATAGGTAAATTATAGAAACGGTCTAATATCTCACGAAATACACTTCCAAATGAGAAACTAAAAGACAGATTTTCAATATTTTTCGAAAACCTATCGAATAACACCAAACATGACCCTCCAACCCACCCCCTGAATGTGGGGTGGGGGGTAACTTTAAAATCTTAAACAGCAACCCCCACTTTTTATTACAGATTCGGATCCGTCATGAAAAATTAAGTAACATTTATTCGAAACATTTTTTAGAATTGTTAATAGATGGCGCCTTAATTGGAAAAATTCGATTTAATAGCGCCATCTATCAGAAATTTTAAAAAATTTTTCGAATAAATGTTGCTTAATTTTTTTATGACGAATCCGAATCTGCAATAAAAAGTCGGGGTTGCTCTTTAAGATTTTAAAGTTACCCCCACCCCACATCCAGGGGGTGGGTTGGAGGGTCATGTTTTGTGTTATTCGATAGGTTTTCAAAAAAGATTAAAAATCTGATTTTTGGTTTCTCATTTGGAAGTGTATTTCGTGAGATATTAGACCGTTTCTATAATTTACCTATGGTATCAGGATAAATCGTTTTTCTCAATTATAGCGTCATCTATCCACAGTTCGAAAAAACGTCTTGAATAAAAGTTGCCTACTTTTACGTGACGAATCCAAATTTGCAAGAAAAACTGGGGGTTTCCATTTAATATTTTAAAGTTACCCCCCACCCCACCTCCAGGGGGTGTAGTGGGGATTGGTGTTTGGTGTCATTGGATAGATTTTTGAAAATGATTGAACACGTATTTTTCAGTTTTTCGATCCGATGTTTAGTTCGCGAAATATTCGACCGTTCCACTACTTTTGGGACACTCTATACAGGGTGTCCCGAAAAGATTGGTCATAAATTATACCACAGATTCTGGGGTCAAAGATAAGTTGATTGAACCTCACTTACCTATATACAATAGTGCACACAAAAAAAGTTACAGCCCTTTGAAGGTACAAAATGAAAATCGATTTTTTTTCCTATATCGAAAACTCTTAGAGATTTCTTATTGAAAATGGACATGTGGCATTTTTATGACAGCAACATCGTATGAAAAAATTAAAGTGAAATTTGTGCACCCCATAAAAATTGTATGGGGGTTTTGTTCCTTTAAACCCCCCCAAACTTTTGTATACGTTCCAATTAAATTATTATTGTGGCACCATTAGTTAAATACAATGTTTTTAAAACTTTTTGCTTCTTAGTATTTTTTCGATAAGCCAGTGTTTATCAGCATATTTTGAATATTTGTCGAATTCACCACATATTTGTATATGGTTAAGTACGATTATAGAGACCTGTTAATAATCTGAAAATTTATTTATAATTTGCTTTTTTAGGTATATTTTTAAAAAGAAGCCATATCTCGTTAAAAGGTGACTTGTCAAAAAAAGACTAAGAGGCAAAAAAGTTTTAAAAACACTGTGTTTAACTAATGGTATCACAATAATAGTTTAATTGGAACGTACACAAACGTTTGGGGGCCTTAAAGGAACAAAACCCCCATAAAATTTTTATGTAAATATATTAAAAAAGATGCCGCATCTCGATAAAAACTGGATTATCGAAGAAATACTAAGAGGCAAAAAAGTTTTAAAAACGTTGTGTTAACCTAATGGTATTACAATAATGAATTCATTGGAACGTACACAAAAGTTTGGGGGGGTTTAAGGGAACAAAACCCCCATAAAATTTTTATGGGGTGGACAAACTTGACTATAATTTTGTTTTAAGATGCTCCTGCCACAAGAATAATACATGTCTATTTTCAATAAAAAATCTCTAATAGTTTTCGATATATTGAAAAAAATCGATTTTCATTTTGTAACTTTAAAGGGCTGTAACTTTTTTTATGAGCACATTTGTACTAACGTAAGTTAGGTTCAATCGAACTATTTTTTACCTCAAAATGTGTGGTATAATTTATGACCAATCTTTTCGGGACACCCTGTATATTAGTTTTAAATGAATCGTTTTTATACTTTGGAAACATTTTTTTAATATAGAAACTATTTAATTCCTGTTTGTCGGTCTGTTCATACTAACTTCATATAATAGACACTTGAAACTGTGTCCGGTGGTATTTAAAATATATGCCAATTTATTAAGATAATATGATATATTATTATGTGAGAGATCTTTTATATCTGTCTTGTTAATGATACAATTTTGATCTTTTATTATGTGAATCATCTCCAATATAAGAAGAAAAATAAAGGTAGCAATTATTAAGGGGTACAATCGTTCACATAAAAAATGTAAAATATCGATGAGCTGGAATAAAGTCAATATCAAATTCAATTCAAAAAGAAATTTCGTGTGAACAGAGTATAATCGTCAAATATACTGACCAGCACCAAGCAATATTTCTTAGACTGTACACTTAAATATCTGGTCCCTCTGAGTACCTACTAAACGTGATATAAGAGTCCTTAAGAGGAAATAGTAGCGATCAACAGGTAGCAAAAACGCGTTCCAAGATTGCGGCTGTAATTTTGAATATTTTTTCGACATATTTGGCACACGTATTCGTAATATAATAAGGAATGGCGGTACAGAACCCAATTTGAAAAATATATTAATACTAGCTGACCCGGCGAACTTCGTACCACCTTAGAAATATATAAAATTTACTAAAGTTCACATGCTTTTTAGTTCCAAAAAATTGCGCATTGTTTATCGTCATGGTAAAAGCCAAGGGCACGGCACATTGTAGATATCTGAAATCAAATATGGCAAATCTGTTGGAATCATCGGAATACGCGGGACAAAGACATCCTCTCCTTTGTATTTCTCCATGGTAATTGTGGCCCAGCAAATTAATAATAAATTTACTTGAGAATTACATTGAGAAAGTAAACTAACAATTAATCGCCACTACTACGTTCGATACATAAACAATTATATTGCTAAAGATAAAAAAGATCAAGGCAGGTTTTGTTTATATTTGATTCAGAGTTGGACCACCATCTCCATATAGCTATTTCAGCATCCTTCTGCCTCATGGGTGAAGCTCAGAAGTCTCAACTCTGAAGGAAATACAAACAATTCCGCCAATTTCAGGCAAACCATCGCAATACAATGAAACCACCTCTGAGACGCAATTCAGCGACATCTCTCGTATTACGAGGAAAACAACGAAAAGCCCCAGATGCAAAGTTTACTAACTTTTAAACAATTAGAATAATTGAAATAAAAATATAATAAACAATATTTAGACTTTTCGTTAATAAACTGCTTTCTGGCTGCATCCCATATCTCCGGATTTTACAATATATAATCACAAGGGACGACGAAAGTAGGAGAAAACAAATAGAGGACGCTTAGGCCACGCATTTACCTTCCCTTCGTCAAGGAAAAGGACCGAAAGACAGTTTTTAAATACTCAAACTGAGTAAAAATGAAAAAGATAAAAAAGACCAAGGCAGGTTTTGTTTATATTTGATTCAGAGTTGGACCACCATCTCCATATAGATATTTCAGCATCCTTATGCCTCATCGGTGAAGCTCAGAAGTCTCAACTCTGAAGGAAATACAAATAATTCCGCCAATTTAAGGCAAACCATCGCAATGCAATGAACCCACCTCTGAGACGCAATTCAGCGACATCTCTCGTATTACGAGGAAAACAACGAAAAGCCCCAGATGCAAAGTTTACTACCTTTTAAACAATTAGAATAATTGAAATAAAAATATAATTAACAATATTTTAAATCCAAGACTTTTCGTTAATAAACTGCTTTCTGGCTGCATCCCATATCTCCGGATTTTACAATATATAATCACAAGAGACGACGAAAGTAGGAGAAAGCAAATAGAGGACGCTTAGGCCACGCATTTACCTTCCCTTCGTCAAGGAAAAGGACCGAAAGACAGTTTCTAAATACTCAAACTGAGTAAAAATGAAAAAGATAAAAAAGATCAAGGCAGGTTTTGTTTATATTTGATTCAGAGTTGAACCACCATCTCCATATAGCTATTTCAGCATCCTTATGCCTCATCGGTGAAGCTCAGAAGTCTCAACTCTGAAGGAAATACAAACAATTCCGCCAATTTAAGGCAAACCATCGCAATGCAATGAACCCACCTCTGAGACGCAATTCAGCGACATCTCTCGTATTACGAGGAAAACAACGAAAAGCCCCAGATGCAAAGTTTACTACCTTTTAGACAATTAGAATAATTGAAATAAAAATATAATAAACAATATTTTAAATCCAAGACTTTTCGTTAATAAACTGCTTTCTGGCTGCATCCCATATATAATAATAATAATAATAATAATAATGAGTTTATTGCTTTTTTTTCAAAAAAAAAAAATACAAACTAGACAAACAGTAATAATTATAATAAAGCAAAAGGCGACGTTCGCTCTTAGATGATGTTCCTAGAAACACCAGCTAAGAAGCGCTCTTCCACGTAACCATAGCTATATGGAGATGGTGGTCCAACTCTGAATCAAATATAAAAAAAACCTGCCTCGAACCTTTTTTATCTTTTTCATTTTTACTCAGTTTGAGTATTTAGAAACTGTCTTTCGGTCCTTTTCCTTGACGAAGGGAAGGTAAATGCGTGGCCTAAGCGTCCTCTATTTGTTTTCTCCTACTTTCGTCGTCTCTTGTGATTATATATTGTAAAATCCGGAGATATGGGATGCAGCCAGAAAGCAGTTTATTAACGAAAAGTCTTGGATTTAAAATATTGTTTATTATATTTTTATTTCAATTATTCTAATTGTTTAAAAGGTAGTAAGCTTTGCATCTGGGGCTTTTCGTTGTTTTCCTCGTAATACGAGAGATGTCGCTGAATTGCGTCTTAGAGGTGGGTTCATTGCATTGCGATGGTTTGCCTCAAATTGGCGGAGTTGTTTGTATTTCCTTCAGAGTTGAGACTTCTGAGCTTCACCGATGAGGCATAAGGATGCTGAAATAGCTATATGGAGATGGTGGTCCAACTCTGAATCAAATATAAACAAAACCTGCCTTGAACCTTTTTTATCTTTTTCATTTCTACTCAGTTTGAGTATTTAGAAACTGTCTTTCGGTCCTTTTCCTTGACGAAGGGAAGGTAAATGCGTGGCCTAAGCGTCCTCTATTTGTTTTCTCCTACTTTCGTCGTCTCTTGTGATTATGTATTGTAAAATCCGGAGATATGGCATGCAGCCAGAAAGCAGTTTATTAACGAAAAGTCTTGGATTTAAAATATTGTTTATTATATTTTTATTTCAATTATTCTAATTGTTTAAAAGGTAGTAAACTTTGCATCTGTGGCTTTTCGTTGTTTTTCTCGTAACTATATTGCTCTTTACTAAGTAAGAATTGGCACCGTTAGATGCCTGGTGGGATGACTGGTCTTTCAACTGATAATTATTACTGGTCAGTTATCGAACTCGGTTAGAAATTATTAAGTTACTAATCTGGCTATTAAAAAATAAGAGTAGGTCATAAAAGGCAAACATTAAGTGGTGTATGTATTTTTTAATTATTCTTGTTCCTTTGACACCATAAACCTGGATTGGTCTCTGCCTGTATAGTTATGTCCTTGTCCATTGTCGTACATTCATAGTTTTCAGGTCGTCCTCAACGTCATACAACCATATTGTTCTAGGCCTTCATTTATTTCGTTTTCATGTCGACATCTATTGTAATATTTTCGTTATTGTTTTTGTATCTTCTTGTCTCTAGACATATACCAGCCATAAAAGTCTTTCACTTCTCACAAATTTTACAATATCATACCCTCCATTGAATTCATTAATTTCGCCGATTCTCGATACTCGCGGAGTTGGCATCAAGGTTCATGACTTTAATTAAGATCATCATACGATCAAATGCATAGTTTCCGAGTCTATAAGGAACATACATACATACAAACATTCATTTTTATTTATATAGAAGAGATAATTATAGAAGAATATAGAAGAGATATTTAGATGGCCATTAAAAAATAACGGTTGGTGATAGAAAAGTGAAAATTTAGAATTGTATGTATCTTTTGATTCTACATCACATAAAATTAACAGAGAACAGTTTGTCCAAAAAAATAAAAAATAATTATGGGGGAGGGGCAAGCCCCCTTTTTACTTAGATTGGTCGTATTAACTCAGAAACCATCCCGGGTTCATGTACAACAACTTCGATTAAGGTCATCATACGATCAAATGCATAGTTTGCGAGTCTATAAGGAACATACCTACATACATACATACAAACATTCATTTTTATTTATATAGATGTGGAAATTACTCTGTAATTAAATACAATATTAAAAAAAACGAGCCTGTACCGCCATTAAAAAGAACAAAAAATACACTTTCTTCAAATAAAATTCTTTATCCGATGCCTAGATTTTGTGTCATTTTGGAACTACTAAAATTTTTTATTTCATTAGTAGTTCCAAAATGCCACAAAATCTAGGCATAGAATAAAAAAGTTTTTTTGAAAAAAGTGTATTTTTTGTTCTTATTAATGGCGGTACAGGCTCGTTTTTTAATATTGTATTAAATTACAGAGTAATTTCCACATATTAATATATTTTTCAAATTGGGCTCTGTACCGCCATTCTTTATTATATTACGAATACGTGTGCCAAATATCTCGAAAAAATATTCACAGTTACAGCCGCCATCTTGGAACGCGTTTTCTCTACCGGTTGATTGCTACTGTTTCCTCTTAATGCCTTTAAATAAAACAAGATTTCTCTAACAAAAATATTGAATAAACAAAATTAAAGAATATGCTAAACTAAAACGAGCTTTTAAGGTTTTCCTTACATTTTATTTATGTATTCTGCATTTAAAATAAAATATTAGATTTCCAAAAAGGCGCTCGATCAATACAGTACCTGCTACGCTGCGCTGTGAGAAAATTAAATAACGAGGTATTAAGTGATGACATGAAATTTGAATATAATAAAGTTTTGTGTTATTAAAGTTAATAACAGTAATAATATTTAAAATAATCCACTTTTCTTTGTTTATTATTATCTTATAATTATCATATGCCCCTTATATCTTGGTTGACACGCATTTAGGTAAGCCTTTCTCTTTACTTCTGTACAAAGCCATTGAGTTCTCCAGATATGACTAGATATTGTGTTAAAAGAGTGTATAATGGCCAAGGTGTTGAGGAGGTTATGTGTAATCAAAATTGAGTTTAACATACTTGGCCATAGTGTAGTAAACTAAACTAAACTTGGGTTGTAAAGAGCTTATCAGAAACATTAAAAAGGATAGAAAAGAAGTTCGAAAACATTCAAAACAACCAATAGATATATCCTGCCTAAAAACTAACCCAATATCACACAAGGGAGGCAAAGAATTGCATTTACATAATACACTTTACTATAAATGTAACAATTTCTATGTGGGAGAAACTGCAAAACTATTAATAAAGGGATTAAGACAAATATGGGACAATGAACACAGACTACAATGGAAAGATACATTAATAATCATGAAGAAACAGATATGAAAAAGATGATAATCATAGAAGCAGTATTTCTAGCAGAAATACCAAATGAAGAAAAATAGATAGCAAAACCATCAGTAGAATGCAGCAAGCTTTGGTTGTCAATACTTAAATAAGAAGTCAACAACAAGAAAATACCAACAATACCGGAGGAGAAAATGTGAGACATACGTCTCCAATCAATCACAATACATATAGTCTAGTAAAATAAGATTACACTACATGTAAATCAAAATGTAAATTCGTACAAGTTGACATACATTTTTTATCAAAACTTATATGAATACAAAAGATATTTTCAAAAAAGTATCCAAATCATATGAGGGGAGCATTGTTTAAATAATTAAAAATGGGTCACTTTTGCACAACATTTACTTTTTTAATTGCTGAGGTAATTTATATTTTAATGAAGGTTTTTACGATTTTTTTTCTACAAAGCTGAAGAACAAATCTTTCAACTAAGACTTACTAAATTAAATTTGACCCCCTATTTATTTAAATACTTATATATAAAATTTAAAAATCAAATTTTCAAAAGAGTATTTTTTGCGTTTTATATAAGCACTATAAATTATTTTATTTAATCGCAGAAGTTGCGCTATGTTACCGGTATTAAGCAAACAAAATTGGTTAAAAAATATTTAATAATTTACGAGATATTTCATTTGTTTATCAAATGCTACTATATTTTAAATTGCAAAACGCGGTTGTTACCAAAAGAATATAAAACTGTGTAAAACCTCGTTACTTTTATTTTTATGTATATTTTTGATGTATGTATTGATAAATTCAAATTTCAATTTAACTTCCCTCTAAAATGACATTTGAAAATTGTTCTAATTTGTTTATAATTTTTTTTTTAATATCGTCACGGGGATTAAACGTTTTGAAATGCTGTTCCGATAATCCGGTTCCTGGGAATTATTCACTAATTAACAATTTTTTTTCTTCGCTTTTTCTTCTTCTGTACCTACACTTTCTACCAAGTATGAAAAGGATATGTCGAATAGTTTCAAAATACTAAGCAAATAAATTTTTAAATTTTTAAATAAAACACCCTGTAACTCAATAAGGAGCCATATTTTATTAAAATGATTTTGGTTAAATCTTAATATTTTAAGGCCTACAATCGACAACTCAGAGATTGCACATTCTTAATGAAACCCCCTCTATAAGCAAAACTATATCTTTTACTATAAGGAAAAAAAAAGAAGAAGAAAAAACGACAAAAATAATTTGTTGATTCGTAAAAAATTCCCAGAAACCCGATTATCTGAACAGAATTTCAAAATGTTTAATCCCCGCGATGTTATTAAAAAAATAAATTATCAACAAATTAGAACAATTTTCAAATGTCATTTTAGAGGGAAGTTAAATTGAAATTTGAACTTATCAATATATTTATCGAAATTATGCATAAAAATAAAAGTAATGAGATTTTAAGCAGGTTTATATTCTTTTGGTAACAACCGCGTTTTTGCAATTGAAAATATAGTAACAATTGATAAACAAATTAAATATCTTATAAATTGGTAAATATTTTTTGACCAATTTTTTTTGCGTAATACTGGTAACATAGCGCAACTTCTCCTATTAAATAAAATAAATTTATAGTGCTTATTTAAAACGCAAAAAATACTTTTTTGCTAATTTAATTTTTAAATTTTATATATAATTATTTAAATAAATAGGTGGTAAAATTTAATTTATTAAGTCTTAGGTGAAAGATTTGTCCTTTAACTTTTTAGAAAAAAAAACCCTAAAGGCTTTCATTAAAATGTAAATTACCTCAGCAATTAAGAAATAAATATTGTGCAAAAATCACCCCTTTTTAATTATTTAAACAATGATCCCCTCATTTGATTTGGATACTTTTTGAAAATATCTTTTGTATTCACCTAATCTTTGATATAGAATTTATTCCAACCTGTACGGAATTATATTTTGATTTTTTTTATCTTATTAGGCTAATATACAACTCACAATACACAAACACAATACTAACACTGCCACACACAGGATCCCATAAAGCACATAGAAATAATGCAGAAACACACAGAATAATCAGAATGTAAATTACCATAGGGCATATATCATCCACCCTCAGATTCTTTCAGTCAAAGCGTGGCTCTTGCCTACAACACTACGGCCATCTAGAAAGTACGTTACGTTTTGGAATGGACATAAAAACAAGTACAAGGAAAAGATTTTATTATATAGATTTGAAAGACACATTCAAATACTATTTTTCTACATAATCTCTCAAAAAATTCAGGCACTTCAACCAAGTGTTCAATAACGTCCTGTAGTTCCGCATTATCTTCAAAGCGCTGCATTGCAAGGTCTTCATTACTGGAAACAGGTGGTAGTCGCTAGGTGCAAGATCCGGACTATACGCCGGATGAGGAATTACCTCCCACTTGAATAAAAGAGAAGTTCATCAGTAACAATGCTTGGCCGTCCATTTCGTTCTTCATCGTGCATATTGGTTCGGCTATTTTTTAAATTAATGCACCATTGCCGCACTACACATATTATATACAGTAATTACATTGTTAGCATAAAGAACACAAATTTCGCGTTAAATTTAAATTGGTTTGTTGTTTTTAGCCAACAAGAACCGTATTGTCGCATCTCACAACTAGCGGGTATCGCGGCACACATTTCAAACAGCTAAAATCAAGCTGGCAGGCATGGTCCCTGTTGCGGAAAATTGGAGGAGCTAACCAGCTGGAATCCAGAGAGTCTAAAATGTCTCCTAACAAGTTTGCCTCCCATATAGCATCTCTATCCAGAGCTCCACGAGATCGAACACATACTACCAACGTGAAAAGAGACTTAAGGGCATTAAAACAAATGAACACAACGAACTGTGAATATTCAGCAAGAATACTTATTTCTGAAATCACACATGCGCTGAAAGAAATGAAATCAGGTAAAGCTCCTGGGTTTGATGGTATCCATCCAGAGTTCTTGATACACAGTGGTGCATACACGAAAGAGTGGCTTGCAATGTTCTTTAATGATTTACTTCAGTCAGGTAACATTCCTTTCTCACTTAAGCGAACAAAGATAATTGCAATTCCGAAACCGGGCAAATCAAACGATAAGCCAGAAAACTACCGCCCCATAGCTCTACTCAGCATGATATATAAACTATTAGAAAAGCTTCTCCTCAACAGAATTGGTCACAGGATACTAGAAAATGTCCCCATTGAACAAGCTGGCTTCCGCCCTCGCATCGAAGCTGTACGGACCAAGTGCTGTCATTAACAACTTTTATAGAAGCTAGTTTTCAAAAGAAACAAAAGACAGCAACAGTATTTATAGATCTAACAGCAGCATATGATACTGTTTGGAGACAGGGATTAATATATAAACTGGCCCGTATTATCCCCTGCAGAAAGATAATTAACCTCATTGACAACATGCTGACAAACAGAGCCTTCCAGGTTATAATGGGAAATGAGACGAGTAGACAGATGGAACTTAACAACGGTCTTCCACAGGGTTCTGTCCTTGCCCCTTTACTTTTCAGCCTATATATTGCTGACATGCCTGAAACCGAATCTCGGAAGTTTGATATGCTGACGACTGGACCCTTGCAACAAGCCACCAATCTTTTGAAACTACAGAAATCACTCTCACGAATGACTTATCCATCCTCAGCGAATACCTTAGGAAATGGAGACTACAGTCAAGTATTACAAAAACTGAAGTATCAGCTTTTCATCTCAATAACAAGCTGGCAAACAGAAAATTGAGAGTGTATTTTAATAACAAGCTGTTAGAACACAATAAATACCCGAAATACCTTGGGGTTACTCTAGACAGAATGCTTACATTTAGAGAACACCTGACGAAAACAGCAGCAAAATTGAAAACACGCAACAATATAATACAGAAACTCTGCGGCACTACATGGGGGTCCACAGCATCAACATTAAGATCCTCTGCTCTTGGCCTGATATATCCGGTGGCAGAATACTGTGTTTCAGTGTGGCTAAATAGCAGGCATACCCACCTGGTCGACACCCAACTAAACCGTGCTATGCGTATGATAACAGGCACAATTAAGCCCACCCCTACAATGTGGCTACCTACCCTTAGTAATATAGCACCACCCAACCTACGCCGCGAACATGCATTGGTTAAAGAATATAACAAAATAATGGACAGTCGCCAGCTTCTAGTCCACAACGACATCCCCGATATTCTTGGAAACCGTCTCCGATCCAGGTTACCCCCTCTACAATCTGCTCAAGCGCTGCAGCAATCCAACTTTGACTTAAATACCCGATGGAGAGAAGATTGGGAAAGTAGGACAGATCCGCATTACCGTAGTCTACCGAACATCATAGGGAAACTTGGCGAATTTGAACATCCCCGTAAGATTTGGGCAGCCCTTAATCGAATTCGAACAAACTGTGGAAGATGCGCCGACTCCCTCTACAGATGGGGTAAACTCCCCTCGCCTTCTTGTGAATGCGGCGCCTTGCATGACAGACGATCAGTCACATTTTTCAGAACTGCCCACCGCAGAGCATACACAGGCGACCCAATAGACTTTGTAATGGCAACCGAAGGGTCAATCGAATATATAAAAAAATTTTACATCTGTTTGTGATGCATTGTATAATGCATAAATCTAAATGTATTCTGTGATGTGCTTAAGCCATACGATAAATAAAATAAATTCAAACAGCTGTTGTAAAATAACTAAAAGAGACAGTGACTTCGCGCTAGCACCCCTGGATAGCTACTGACTGAACGGAGGAACGCTACTGGATAGCTACTGGATAGCTACCTGGATAGCTACTGACTGAACGGAGGAACGTTGTAAAATAACTAAAAGAGACAGTGACTTCGCGCTAGCACACCTGGATAGCTACTGACTGAACGGAGGAACGCTACGATGCTAAGATGGCCGCGCTAGCACTGCCCCTAGCGGCTCCAGATCAAAACGTAACAAAATTTCTGGAGACAGCCCTCGTACTTTTTGTTTGTAAAGAAACACGATTTAAATTAAATTGAATTGTTTATTTAATCTAATTTAATATAAAGTGTGTGTTTGTGCGTTAGTTATTTGTGTTTGGAAATCAACAGAAGCTCATAATAAGTCAAGTAATTAGCACAATTTGCACATCACCGAATATGCCCCTACTGTGCCATATAATAAAATTAATGCCATCATTTAACGCCGCCGCTTCCAGCATATGGATAATATCAAAGCACAAGAACACATTTAGTAGACCCAGCTGCCTGCGTTATCGCAGAATAACTCACGAAACTGAATTACAAAAGTTTGCCAGCGTCCGGCATTCAGCACGTTTGAAATGATTTGTTGATTTCATTCTGAGATGTTTCTGTGTAAGTGACTGAAGTTTGAATTGTTTCTATACCACAGGGTAGAATATAGTTGGACATAATGGAGTTTATTATTCAAAGAACGATACATTCAGACAGGGTTTCTTGTTGTTTGTGGTCCGATAGTCATTCTTGTCAGATTTAAGACATACTAAGGGTAACTACTTTGAAAAGGTCTTTGTTTTTAGTGATTGTATGAATATTGTAGGTATTGACAATAACCGTTCTATAACTGTACATTTAGGATCGACACTTTTTCGTACGTACACTCCAGTGGCGACGCGTGATTTTTTCTAAAGTGTTATCAAAACCAGATGCAAAAAATCTTATTTAAAAAAAATGAAGATATGGCTAAATATATATATGTATAGCTTCAATAATATCATTTTGTATATCACTTGAAACTCTCGAAAAAACAGTTGATGTTTCTAGATGTTGGCATAAATGTTGATCTTCTTTTGGCAATTAATGTTAACAATTCCCTGTAATTGCCTCGATTGTCAGAGTCGTCGTCCTCAAAATTACCACGAAACGCTAATTCTTGTTTGGCCAAAAAACATACGGTATCTATTATAAGTATGCTAAGGATATACATATCTATTTTTTAACAAACTCATTATGTTTAGCAATATTGGCTTTAAAAGCTTGGTTAGGAGACCTTTCGATTCTTGTTTTGCCGAATTGAATCAAATTGGGTATAAACCTTACATACTTACATGTAGGTAGGGAGAAATTTCATGTCTCCTTTTTAAAACTCTAAAACTATTTAAATCGTGAACCTGGTCCACCCATTTTTTCTGTAGAATCTAGAAGACATGGCCAACAATACAGTCTATTTTTGTTGCAACCACATATCCAAAGATTTTTACTGTACCAACTAAATTTAAAATATCGAACTACTTTTTTTGATTCCTTTTTAAATTGTTTAAAATAGGTTTGTTAAATTGTATTTTCAATAATCTCATTTTTTTGTTCAAAATAATACAAGGAGAATTACTTTTCAAGTACTTAATCGATTACACAGCGACACTCATCCATGGTTAACTACACACACACTTTTTATAGGCACTGTAACCAAATTTAAATCTGGTAACAGGGCTACTGATATACACACGCCTGCCGTCGCTCCTTCAAAATTTTCAGACACTAGCCGGTCCCGAGCGACAGCGATGATGCAACCATTGTAACCACAAATGAAACTGGTAACAGAGTATAATAAAGTGCAACTGAGTCACATAAACTCGCGAATATTTTCGTGTGTCTACGAGTAGTGGGCTATTTACTGAATTAGGTACTATTAACACATATATAATAATATATTTCTATTGGTAAAAATATAGGTAAATGGAATTATTCATCGTCATAAAATATTTATTTGCAAGATATTTAACTGTTACCAATGGTAACAGTGGTTACATGGAAGCCTCGCCAGTGGTACACTCATATAGAGTATGCTAGGTCCGCTTTTCAAAGTATGAAAAAATTCCTAATTAACTTTACCTAATCTAATTGTCTAAAGGGTAGTAAACTTTGTATCTGGGACTTTTCGTTGTTTTCCTCGTAATACGAGAGATGTCGCTAAATTGCGTCTCAGAGGTGGGTTCATTGCATTGCGATGGTTTGCCTTAAAGTGGCAGAATTGTTTGTATTTCCTTCAGAGTTGAGACTTCTGAGCTTCACTGATGAGGCATAAGGATGCTGACATAGCTATATGGAGATGGTGGTCCAACTCTGAATCAAATATAAACAAAACCTGCCTTGATCTTTTTTATCTTTACCTAATCCTTGAAAATCCGATACCAATTTACTGTAATAACATTCATTTATTCCGTATTGCTATACGGAGTGGAAACATGGACTTTCGGAGTTACAAGTATGAGGCGTATAGAAACCTTCGAGATGTGTATTTTTCAAAAAATGCTGAAGATCTCTCGGACAAAGCACGTGACAACGAGGTGCTAAGAAGAATGAGGACTGAGAGAGAACTCCTAAGTATTGTAAAAAACAGAAAAACGAGTTGTTTAGGATATATTTACAGAGGAGAAAGATACAACTTTTTACGACTTATAATAAAAGGGAAAGTGGAAGGAAGGAGAGGTCCAAGAAGAAGAAAATGCTCCTAGCTGAAGAACGTAAGAGACTGAACAGGCATGGACATACATTCGATATTAAGAACAGCTCAAAATGTAGAGCAATTTTTGTAGTTATAGCCAACCTTTAGTAATGGAGAAGGCACCTTAGGAAGAAGATTATTTAAAGACTAACATTTGGGAAATATTTTGCAACAAAATATATCTGAAAATGATAAATAATTTGTGAGTCCATTTGTTGCTTCTTCAAAATTCGAAACTATCTCAACTTACAGTGTTGTCTGTGGTAGTGCATTTATGTCATCTGGAAATGCGAGAACAATTTTGCTCCCCTGGCAGTTATGTTTGGTTTGACCCTGGTATAGTGATGTTGAAAAAGTAACTATTCATTACAAAGTACTCGTTACTTACGAATACCGAAAGTAACGATTACTATTCAGAGAGGCAAATCGTTACTTTGATTACTTTGACTCTAATTACTTCGTTACTTCGTACCAATCGTATCAGAGCGAGTACCTATTTGAATATTGTATCTACAATCGGTTGATATCGGAATCGGACCGGTATTCCATGAGTGTTCGATATCAGTAAAGTTAACTACAGTTTTATGAGCTGAAACCGGAGCTGAGAAGTAGCTGAAACCGGAGCTGAGGAGTAGCTGAGAGGGAGGTATATCGTTTAACAAAGCATGAAAGCATGCACCCAGAAACAGATGTCTATACGATTTGTGGAGGTAGATAATTCACAGAATTTCATAGATGTTAGTTCCTTTAAAAATAAAAATGCAACACATTAGATTTTAATAATAAATACACACTATTCTTATCAGGCCTAGAAAAAAATAGCTTACTTAGATTGGCCGGAAAAAATGTAGAAATGATAATATTTCTAGACCAGCGGTTCTCAATCTTTTTGAGTCATGTACCATCTAAAGTTTCTTTTATTATATTTCTATATTTTTAGATTGTATAATCAAGGCTTACTATGTACTACTATTTTAAGTTTTTGTGTGTTTTGTGTACCACCGCAAATAATGATATGTACCACCAGTGGTACATGTACCACAGATTGAGAACCGCTGTTCTAGACTATGATTATCAACTTTAATTTTACATGTAGGTATGGCATTGTTTTTATTAGACCAGGACATTTAACACTAAAAACACAGGAATAAATATATTTTTAAATATTTTTAAATATTACTATATTTAAAAATATTATTATTAATGACGTATTCGTGTTCTGCAATCCCAAAAACCCTCGAGTAATTGTTTGCATCAATTAAGTGCCAAAACCCTCGAAACTCGAAACTACAGATGACGTACCTTAGCATTACCTAACCCTGGGCACCAGGTGTTTCGGAGGCTGGTTCTGATTGCGTAGTCGTGTTCAGTGATCCCAAAAACCACCGAATAACAAAGTCTGACCCTTAATATACTGATTTTGACATGTTTATGTACTTTTGGATGCATTGTATACTGCAATTATGAATTTCCAGCCCTTTTTCTATTGAAAACTTTTTCCCGTTTCACTATTTCCCTAAAAATCATTTATTTTTTTCCTAACTGCCTTGGTCTATGTATATTTTATTGTTATGATCCAAAAATCTAAAATAATATCTGCCCGGGCCAAAAAAATTAGTAGAATTTAAAAAAAAAATTATTTTTAATTTATTAATAATTCTGGACAAAATTATGTTTTTTTAATAAATTGTTTTTAATTTTAACATAATAGTTTTTAACATAATAGATAACTAAGATAACATATCATTTAATTTCTATCCATTAAATAGATCGGTGAAGGTCGTTGTTATATCGGATCATATACTTATACAAATTACTGAAAAATGCGAGCGATTCTCGATATGATTACCGGTACTCAAATATAAAAGTAATCATAGTAATCAAAGTATCCTACTAATACTAATACAAAATATGTACTGAGAAATGCGATTCTCGATAGGATTACCGGTACTCAAATACAAAAGTAACAAAAGTAATCAAAGTAATCAAAGTAACGAATACTGTAAATGATTACTTTATAAAAAAGTAACGATTTGTAACGAATACTCGAAAGTAACTATAATCAACATTACTACCTTGGTATAGATTTTTCGAATTGCATATTCCAATACTAGATTAAGTAATAATGGGGACAGCAAGTCTCCGGTCTGAGTCTGAGTCCGGTGTTTACGCCGAACGCCTTTGAAGTTTTGTCTCTTATTCTAATTTGTGCAATGAAATTGTTTACACAAATTCGCGCAACCATGGTCAGTTTCTTTGGTACGCCTAGCTCTACCATTGCACTTCACAGTTTAAAGCGATCTATGGAATCATATGCATGTTTGAAGTCTATGAAGATCTGGTGTACGTCTTTATTATACCTACTCCCAATACTTTTCCAGCATTTGTCTGATAATAAATATTTGGTCGATTGTTGATCTTCCAGGCCTAAAGCCGTATAGTTAATCGCCAATAATTACCTCTGTATATGGAAGTAATCGCTTTAGTACCACTGAAGCCTTATAATATAATATGTAGTACTAGTTAGTAAAATAAATAGTACAATACAAATTAGAATAGTTTTCCTAGTGTATGCGCAATGGCTTCCTGGACTATGTAAAAATAATGTGTTAGATTTATTTCTTTTATTGAAGTATGTTGTTTATAATAGTCATTTATGTACCAAGTCAGTAAAGTTACTGACTAACTCGTCTGTTATTCGCCTTGCTTGCTACGCTCGCTCGGCTCATAATGTCAGACTCGTTCGATAAAGAATCTTTACTGAAGTGGCGCATACAAAATTTTATTGCATTTTATTTTGGTTTTAACACTTAGATACTTACAATTTACAATTTAAGAACTTTTTTAATTTTAAACGTCATAATAATTTCATGACAGTGATGACAGATAACTTTTGCAAGATGGTTGCTTTCGATTTTTAATCGATAGTTATCAATATTGAATAATTACTAAATCGGTAAAGTTTTAATTTATATTATATCAATATAATTGCAAAACACTACATAATTTCACGTTTTGACATAAATTTAATTGATAATATCGCTAATTGTGTACAATATTTTTAAATAACTAGAGTAAATAAATTGTAAGTTACTCAAATAAATAATCGATTACTGCCATCAACCACTTACATTCAATCTCGATTAATCGCGACTGGTAAAGTAAAATTCTTCTTTCAGTATAATAAAGTGCTACTTTACTGCCCCAAATGAGTAAAATAATGAATGACTTTAATGACGGTTGGCGATAAATAATATTTTTGTAAACTTAGGGCCGGTTGTTCGAACGCTAATCAACAATGATCATTATTAAATATTTAATTACTGTCACCAAAACTGTCAATGTCAACTTTGTTTGGGTTGCTGAAAACATAATTAATAACAATTATGAGATTTATTATTAATTATGTTAATAATTATTGTTATTTTAATTGATTATAGTCTCAGAATTGTAATTAATTATGTTTTAACAATTAACATTGACAGTAATTAATTATTTGATAATGATCATTGTTGATTAGCGTTCGAACAACCGGCCCTTAGACTATAATAACTATTACTCATTCAAAATTCAAAATCCAAAATATGTATTATATGAAATTTAGATTCAAATACAATCATTCTAATGGTACACGTATTGGCGAAAAAATGAGAAATGTAGTAGTGACAATTTAAAAATTAAAGAACCTCCCTTTACACGTTTATTTTCAAACCCAATTACCTCCGAATGGATGATTTTGAGTTATGACAAAATGAGAGGGTCGAAATAATATTCTTTGATAAATGAACTGCGAAATTTTCCAGTCAATAAAAGACGATAATATTCTAGCAAATCCATAAATGTTTGGAAATCTCATCTGATTGAAACTGGCAAACTATAAACACAATCACACCATCATCTAGAGTGCTATACTCTAGCAGCATTTCCCTTCGAGGAATTCCATTAGAGCTAATGAATCGTTAATTTTGAACGTGTTACACTTAATTTAAGATATTAGTCGGTCAATTTCCGGTACCTTCGCAACCCGATTACCAACAATTAATTACGATGTTTGGAACATTGGGTAATAACAATTACCCGCCCATTACATATTTTACTACAAAGTGCTCAAATGACAATCATACTGAGTATGACATTATACAGAGTTGTCGGTTTTAACATTGAAACATTAATGCACGGGATTGTAAATTTTTTGGTGTACCTACACGCGGAAAAGCTGCTCATATGTTGTGTTAAACCACACATTTAGCGTATGGACTTTCACAGTACGATAAATACACAAATGTACTATATTAGTATGGTATAGTTAGACCCAAACCCAGACATCCAAAGTGAAAGTCTCCAACACCAATTTGTTTTATATGGTCCACATAATGTTCAGAAAAAAGTCAAACCATTTCGAGCGTCGGGTTTGGGGGGGGGGGGAGAAATCTGCAAATTCGTAATTTTTTACGTTTTTCGTCAATATTTCTAAAACTAAGCGGTTTAGCATGAACAACCCTTTACCCAAAATTGTTCTACATTAAATTTTAAATAAAAAAGGCTCTATGCATAACCCTTCTAAAATGAACGGTTCCAAAGTTGCGGAGGTAGTATAGTATAATTGGTCCAAAAAAGGCCTAACCCAGACATCCAAAGTAAAAGTTTTCCTTCAACACCAAATTGTTCTATATGGTCCACATATTGTTTAGTAAAAAGTTACACCATTTTAAGCGTCCGGTTTGGGGGGGGGGGGAGATGGGGGAGAAGTCGGTAAATTAGTAGTTTTTTAAGTTTTTCGTCAATATTTCTAAAACTCTGCTTTAGCGTAAGGAATGTTCTATAGAAAAATGTTCTACATAAAATTTAAAACAAAAAATGTTCTCTACATAGTTGTTATAAAATCAACGGTTCCAGAGTTACGGAGGGTGAAAAGTGGAGGTTTTCGATACTTTTTATACTTACCGATTTCTCCCCCCTCTCCCTACCAAACCCGACGCTCAAAATGGTGTGACTTTTTTCTGAACATTATGTGGACCATATAGAACAATTTGCTGTTGGAGGATAACTTTCACTTTGGATGTCTGGGTTTTTGGTATAGTTATATCATAAATATTGCCCAAAAAATATAACAAGTATCGAAAACCTCGAATTTTCACCCTCCGTAACTCTGGAACCGTTGATTTTGTAACAATTATTTATAGAACATTTTTTGTTTTAAATTTCATGTAGAACATTTTTGTATATAACATTGTTTACGCTAAAGCATATTTTTAGAAATATTGACGAAAAACCTAAAAAAACTACTAATTTACCGACTTCTCCCCATCTCCCCCCCAAACCGGACGCTTAATATGGTGTAACTTTTTACTGAACAATATGTGGACCATATAGAACATTTTGGTGTTGGAGGAAAACTTTTACTTTGGATGTTTGGGTTAGGCCTCTTTTGGACCAGTTATACTATACTACCTCCATAACTTTGGAACCATTCATTTTAGAAAGATTATGCATAGGACCTTTTTTATTTCAAATTTAATGTAGAACAATTTTGTATGGAGGGTTATTTATGCTAAACTGCATAGTTTTAGAAATATTGGCGAAAAACTTAAAAAACTACGAATTTACCGATTTCTCCCCCCTCTTCCCCCCAAACCCGACGCTCAAAATGGTGTGACTTTTTTCTGGACATTGTGTGGACCATATAGAACAATTTGGTGTTGAATAATAACTTTCACTTTGGATGTCTGGGTTATGCCATCTTTTGGATCAACTATACTATACCATATTATTTAAACACTAAAATATAATGAATGAACCTAAATATTAGTGTCCAATTTACATAGCCATTCAATTGCTTCTGGGGAGCATTCCACAAAGTCCTGGAGGTTTCCACGGTAGGCACGATTTAGGCAATCTGAAACACAATGACTTATGGTCTGTCTAGGTGATCCGCAATCGCACTGTTGACTTTCCGCACGACCCCATTTGAACAGGGAATCAGCACATTTACCATGTCCGGTACGTATGCGATTAAGCCTCGCCCAGGTAGACCGGGGTGGATCCGATCCGATGAAACCCTGGGTTGGGGTGGATATCTGAATATAGTCTGCTGCTATTGTTGGCATCCATCTTGTGGACCATTGCCTTTGTATATCATAGGAATCACCAATTGTTCGGGCAGATCTGATTGGAGGATTTCTAGACCTCAGTTGCTGGTGCTCTTTTGCGATGTCTGGTATGTCTTGATGGATTGGTAATTGTATGTTGGCTACAATTTTCTGATCCTCTCCCACTAATGATGCTGTATGGCGTAGATCTGGTGGAGCAATATTGCTCAAAGTAGGCAGCCATCTCACTGAGGTTGATTTTATTGTTCTCATGGTTTGTACCCCCCTCTGTGGCTCAGTGGTAAGAGTGCCTACCTTTGGATCGAAAGGTCCGAATGGTCGTGAGTTCGAATCTCACTAGGGTCAGAAATTTTTCGTTTATTATAAATTAATAAATGAAAATAGTTTCTGTCCTTATGGGATCTGTACTCACCGGAGGGACCGCAGACGTTCGGATACAATTAGCGTCTCTTTGCAAAGACAATGACGTCGACTTTGCAAAGTAACAAGACACTTACTCAACAAACACACTACACATTACTTCCCTGAATTAGTGATAAGTTATAGTCTAAAAAATCATTATAAAATTGACTGGCCAGTTGGTTGTGAAAACCAGTGCCAATAAAACATAAAAAAATTCTTATGGTTTGATTAAGTTGAGCATCGATTTTGTTTGTATGTGCACTATTTAGCCATACTGGTGCCCAATATTCTGTCACTGAAAAAACCAAAGCTAGAGCAGAAGGCCGAAGAGTATCTGCAGAAGCACCCCAAGTTGTTCCAGCAAGTTTTGTTATTATATTGTTTCTTGTTCTCAGTTTACCGGCTGCATTTGTAACATGGCTTTTGAAGGTTAGTGTTCTATCAAGTGTGACGTCTAGATATTTGGGGTTGTTGTTATGTTTGATAGCTGAATTATTTAGAGTTACATTGAGAGTATCGCCCGCAAGTTGATTCGATAGGTGAAAGAGACAGGTTTCAATTTTGCTTGTGTTAGGACGTAAGCGCCAGTTCTTAAAGTAGTTACTTAATGTAGTTAGGTCCTCGTTTAGAGCTCGTTCTCCAACTTCCTTACTGTTATCTTAGAAGCCTATGGTCAGGTCGTCTGCATAAGCGAATAACCGACAGCATTTATGAACCCAAACTAATTGGGGTAAATTTGACTTTCACATAGCTTGTAAATTCTCGTATGGATTATCTGTATGAACAATTTCAGGAGATAACTCATCAGGCTTATCGTACGGTTTTCTTGCATTTTTTGGCTCCTGGTGTTATGGGAAGTTCAATAAACTCAGACTTCAGCCATTCGGTTGGTATTTCTCCAGAGTTTTATATGTTGTTGAGTATCTTAAAGAAGAAATTACCAGTTAGGTATTCCCAAAAATACGACAGACAACTGCAAAACTCCCTAACAGATTAGCAAAGAACCTTATGAGGCTCCAGGCAAACAGAGGGCTAAAGCGCCACACTCTAAGTTATTGTCACTGGATGGTCTCTTACAAGTCTCTTGTAATTTAATTAAACAATTTACTTATTGTAATCATTATTACAGATTATAAATTGGATGTCAAAATAGTTATTAGGGTACCAAGGGTATTATAAGGATAATAACGCTTTAGGTCAATGGTGTATATACCGAGGGCCTTTGGCCCAAAGGATATACGTTGATCGAAAGCGTTATTATCCTTATAATACCCGTGGTGCCTTCAACGTTTAATGTCCGACTAAATTATGCTTTATATGCAAAAAATTTGAATGAATTTTGAATTTATTAGTTTTCAAATAAGCACATTTAGCAGCAATAGTCGTAACGTAATTGTGGTAACCATAGTTTTACTTAGGTTGTTATTTGTCAACTTAACAGTATTTAACTAGTTATTTAAATTTAATGCCCTAGGGCTTTATATATTACTTAACTGACTTCGAAATCGTGTCATTATTTTTGTCAAATAGTACACCAGTCTGACATTATAGTTATTAAGGTACCAAGGGTATTATAAGGATAATAACGCTTGAGGTCAATGGTGTATAGACCGAGGGCCTTCGGCCCGAGGTATATACGTTGACCGAAAGCGTTATTATTATAATACCCGTGGTGCCTTCAACGTTTAATGTCCGACTAAATTATTCTTTATATGCAAAAAATTTGAATGAATTTTGAATGAATTAGTTTTCAAATAAGTGCATTTACCAGAAATAGTCGTAACGTAATTATGGTAACCATAGTTTTACTTAGAGTTTTATTTGTCAACTTCACAGTATATATCTCGATATTTAAATTTAATAGGCCCTAGGGCGTTATTTTTCAATAACACGCCCTTGGGCGTTATATCGTACTTAATAGACTTCGAAATAATGTCATTATTTATCAAATAATAGACCAGTCAGACATTAAGTTAAATTTAAATAACGAGTTAAATACTGTCAAGTTGACAAATAAAACTCTAAGTAAAACTATGGTTACCACAATTACGTTACGACTATTTCTGGTAAATGTACTTATTTGAAAACTAATTAAGTCAAAATTCATTCAAATTTTTTGCATAATATAAAGAATAATATAGTGGGACATTAAACGTTGAATGCACCACGGGTATTATAATAATAACGCCTTCGGTCAACGTATATACCTCGGGCCAAAGGCCCTCGACAGGGGCGGCCCGTCGGGGTAGGCAAGGTAGGCGCCGCCTACCCTCTTCAAATGTAGTACAATAATATAAATTATTAATATAAATTACTTATTTCAAAATTGTAATTTATAAATTTTGACACAATATCTACAATAAAATAGGAAAAATTATCCAAATTATTTTTAAAAATATCCAAAAAATTTTCTCCGTAGTTATAATTATTGTACGCTCCTTGTAGTATCTATAGAGACCGACCGATTAATCGGCTTCGGCATCGGCTTTGGCCACCTTCGGCCAATATTTAAACCTTCGGCCAAAATTCGGCTTCGGCCAAAACGAAGCCGAAGGTTTCGCCGAAGATGGAATAATAAAATGCTCCGAGTATACTATACTATATAAATAATCTCTAAACAATATGCTTCGGCGAGCCTTTGATACTTTAAATAATATTTACACCCTATTTTATACCCTAATAAACCAAAACGTTTTACAAACTTTCAGGTAGTAGGTAGGATATAAATTTTAAGAATAGGTCAAGATGTCTCAAAGATCTTCATTTGAATATTTCTCACGTAGTAAAATTCTGAGAAACTATAATAATTTTATTGTATTTGTTAAAACTCAAGATTACTGGTGTTTTGACTACCTAAATATTAATGGCAAAACATCGACCATCGACTATTCCTACTATAAATGCAAATATTTAGTCACCTTCGGCTTAGGCTTCGGCTTCGGCCGAAGGTATCCTTCAGGCCGAACTTCGGCATCGGCTTCGGCTTCGGCCAAAAAAGTCACATTCGGTCGGTCTCTAAGTATCAGTAGTACTGTATAGATTTTATATTCTCCTTGGTCAGGCACTCGGGAACGTAGCCTGAAATAGAACGACGCCAACACCGAATTGACGTGCGATCTCTCTCTGTTTACGCGAGCAGGCCGAGCAGGCCTGCTGCAGCTCTGCTCGTAGCGACCGTATTCTATGATTTTGAACGGGTTGATAGGCACAGAGTCTTATAGCCGGACCTACAAAATTTTATCAGTTGCTTCTCTTGTGTCTTGTGAAACTGTTTTAAAATAATTGTTTTTTGATTTTGGCTGTTATTAGTAGGTTAAGTATTGAATAAAACTAGGTAGGACAATTTAAATTTGTTTATGAAAACTGAATAATGTGTTATTAGATTATATAGATAATTAAAAATTTAAAGCGAGGTTAATTGTTAACTTATCAATTTATTCGAATAGTAAATTATTATTTGATACAAAAATAAAATAAGTAATATTTGACGTTGTTGAAACGTAGGTGTGTTAGTTTTATTGGTGGAAAAACTTTATTCATCGAATATGAATATTTTAAACGATGTAATATGCAGTTTGATCGAGACGCCTTTTTCAAGGCGCCAAAATCAAGAAAGATTAGTAATTATTTCAATGGGCCGGCCTTTACAAAATTTAACAATTTTATCCACAGATAAGACAAAAGACAATCAACCATTTTCGAGATCGTTTAAAACAATATGGTATGAAAATCATAAATGGCTAAGCGGAAGTTATTTTAAAAATTCACTTTTCTGTTGGCCTTGTCTGTTGCTCTCAAATTTGAAGCAAAATGTTTGGGTAAGTCAGGGATATTCAGATTTGAAAAATTTATCAGCTAGTGTAAAAAACATGAATCTTCGAAAGAACATTTAAACAATTGCTTAGATTTAAAACGGTTAGAAAAAAATAAACAAACTACTGATAGTGCTTTCGCTGGACATATTTCTCTATCTAATAAGATATATAATGAAGAAGTTGAAAAAGATTGAAGAAGTTGAAGAAATTGATGTTACAATTCTTTTAGCAAAACAAGAACTTACATTTCGCGGTCGTGATGAGAGCCATAATTCTTCAAACATGGGTAATTTTAAAGAAATTTTTAATTTAGTAGTTAAACGCGATCAGGAAATCCAGGATCATGTTAAAAAATAGAAGGGGTGTTTACGGGTTTGTCAAAAACAATACAAAATGATTTAATAGATTGTCTTGCCGATTACGTAAAAAATGAAATTTCAACAGAAATTAATGAAAGTCAATTTTTTTCTATACTAGCTGACGATACTACTGATATAACCGAAAAATCACAGTGTACTTTAACAATCCGTTTTGTTAACAAAGTTGGTCAAGTAACAGAAAGATTTTTAGGGTTTTTTGATGTTAGCGATAATAGATTTGCAGACGCTCTATATAGTTTAATTTCAAACGTGCTTGAGCCATATGATTACAAAAATAAATTAATTGCTCAATTTTACGATGGTGCAAGTGTAATGGCTGGCTCTTTAGACGGATTACAAACAAAAATTAAAGTAAATGCTCCAAAAGCAATTTTTACACATTTTTGCGCTCATAGATTACATTTAGTATTGCAAGACGGCTCAAAATGTATTACAAACTGTAGGATATTTTTTGTCGCCTACCCGAAGTATGTGTGTAGCCTACCCGCATACTGAGGTCACGAGCCGCCACTGGCCCTCGGTCTATACACCATTGACCTCAAGCGTTATTATCCTTATAATACCCTTGGTACCTTAATAACTATAAGGTATTTAACATAATAAATAGGTAATAAAAACTATTATACTTAATATATTAAAATGCTATAAGAAATAGCTTCAAAAAATATATTTAATAATATAGTATTATGTATTTGTTAAATAATCCCAATAAAAATAACAATTTTCTTACTAAAATAAAATTCTGATGAATAAGTTTCAAACGGACAAAACCTGCCCTGCAATATTTCCATAAAAAACTTGTTTTTACGTCTGTCTATGCCTCTAAGCGATATTTTTTGTTACGTTAGGTCAAGACTGCTTTGGATTTTTGAGTGTGCATTGCAACAAAGACAATAGATAAGTACAGGCCAATTTCATTTTACGATCCGCCATTATAGAGTAATGTACTGATAAATCGAGCGTGGGTTATTAAAATTTGCAAAATCGTGAAAATAACTTTGTAAAAGTGTACAAAAGACTGTTTTGTTGTGTAATTTACTGTTTTGTGTCGAAGTTTTCTTCGGATATGAATCGTTTTGCTAGGTAAGTCTTATTTTTGTGTAAAATGTTTATTGCTTATGAAATATCATATGGGTTATAAAGGAATATTATGTATAACAATATATACAGAGTGGCCAAAAAGTCTGGAAACGGCCAATTATCTCGTAAATTGCTAGACATAATTGTACAAAATTTGAAGTCCACTTATTTTGGGATACGGAGATTCCATATTTGATATTTGCAATGTTGCCAGATTGGCCGTTTTTCGTATATTATTAGTAACTTTGGTTTGTCAAATTCATCACCCTGTATACTCAGTCATTATCGGAATCTCCTATTTATTACGAGTTCAACCATATGTAACACTTATGATTTTATGTAGTCTGGAAGGTCTTAAATACATAAAACACAAGTCTGGCAACGCCTAATTGTCTCAATAATTTTTTTAGTACTAACTATTTTCAACTACATTAAAACGTAAAAATTGATAGATTACAACATTTTTTAAGATCTTCAATACATAAAACAGAAGTCTGGCAACGCCTAATTGTCTCAATAAATTTTTTAGTACTAACTATTTTCAACTACATTAAAACGTAACAATTGATAGATTACAACATTTTTTAACATAATGGTTACTTTATCAAGTGTTCAAAATGTGCTCCATTTGTGAGTTGACAGTACCCTAATCGATGGTAGAATGCTTCTACCACATTTCTTCATGATTGTCTAGAAATTGTTCGAGATTCATCGATAATTCGTTGCCTTAGCTCTGCAAGACTTGCTGGCTTAGTTTTGTAAGCTGAATTTTTCAAGTATCCCCAATAAAAATAATCTTTAGTATTGAAATCAGGTGAACGTGGAGGCCATTCAATTCTACCTCGTCTACCATTCAATCGTCCGGGAAATATCTCATCTAAATAACGCCGAACATTTACACCAAAATGAGCTGGAGCTCCATCGTGCTGAAACCATATCTGATTAAAATTGGCCCAAAACAAGTTTCTCAGTGTAGGTACAATCTCATTTCTAAGTAACATTTCGTAACTATCTGATGTTAAATTTCCTTCGATAAAGAATGGCCCAATTAACTGAGTACCTACTATACCTGACCATATATTTAATTTTTGTGGGCTTTGAGTATGGTTTTCACGCATCCAGTGTGGATTTACGTCGTTCCAGTACCTTAAATTGTATCGATTTACACTTCCACACAGTGTAAAGGTTGCTTCATCGAAAAAACATATTCTGTTAACGAAATTTTCATCATTTTCAATTTTATTCATCATTACTTCAGTAAACTGTAATCTTCACTTAACCCGGCACCTGCCACGTGGGGTGCTACCAGCACCCCATAACACATTTTTATCAAATATTTGGTATTTCAAGTTTGGTAACAGAGCTGTGCGTCATAGTAGCTTTCTATAATATTATATAGCATATATGTGTTAGTGTTTGAAGTGGTTATTTAGTGTCATTCTGAACTTATAGCTCTAAAGTCGAATTGGGGTGTCATCATCTGGCACTTTAAGTTTTAAATTTTTTTTTGTATTTTTCTTAAACAGGTCAAATTTACATTTTTTATTGAAATAACTGATTTAAACTATTAATATAGACTCTATACTCACTAAATCTTAATTTTTTTTAGATATTTTACTTGACTTCATTTATTATGGCTTGGTACTTTCTAATTTGCTTATAACACATTTTTCACTATTTTTTAAATTTTATAACATATTAGTGGCTAATAAGTTAATAAAACATGTTTATTTATATTCTTGTGTTACTTAACACAATATTTTGTTTTTTAAACAAGTAGACCACAGAAAATTTTTAAGGGGTGCTATGAGCACCCCACGTGGCAGTTGGCGCCTTGCAAAGCCACGTGGCAGGTGCCGGGTTAATTCTTGCAATAAGTTAATTTTGTATGGTTTAAATTTATTCTTACGTAATATACGTAAGACTAAAGAACGACCTACATCATGTACTTGTGCAACCCTGCGTGAGGATGTATGTGGATTTTCAACAAAACTTTGCATTATGTCTAAAGTTTTGTTGTCATTCATAACCATTTTTTGCGGTCTACTTTTTCGGTATCTATCTTTTACTTCTCCAGATTCCTCAAATCGCTTTACAGTTTTTTTGTACCGTCGCCTTATGAATAGGAGAACGGTTTGGGAAATTATCATTGAACAAGTTGGCTAGTTCACAATAAGATCTTTTTCTGTCACCTTACCCTCTCATCAGTAGAATAGTAATTCGTTCTTTTTCATTAAGAGCCATTTTAGAGAAGCAATTTATCTTGCAGAAGTTTTCAAAACACAACTACTGTCAGTTTTAGTCAATAATGTAAATGGTGAACAAATGTCAAAATCACAGCATTCTACATTTAAATATTTAAATTTATTAAAATCTACATATTTTGCACTGTTTTATGTATTTTAGACCTTCCAGACTACATAAAATCATAAGTGTTACATATCGTTGAACTCGTATTGAATAGGAGATTCCAATAATGACTGAATATACAGGGTGATGAATTTGAAAACCCAAAGTTACTAATAATATAAGAGAAACGGCAAATCTGGCAACATTGCAAATATCAAATATGGAATCTCCGTATCCGAAAATAGGTGTACCTCAAATTTTGTACAATTATGACTAGCAATTTACGAGATAATTGGCCGTTTCCAGACTTTTGGGCCACTCTGTATAATACACTGCATCCAGAAGATATAGAATTGTAATTTGACAAATTTTGGTCGTTTGATTCCAAATTTATTATTATGTACTCTGTCATTACGCCAGTCAATGGGAACAAGAATAGAATGTTACCTCCGAATTCCATCCTACTGCATGGATTTTAATAATATTTTGGGCCTAGCCTCTACTTATCTCCTAATTCAAAGTCTACCCTATGCCGATGTGTGCTTTTATCTTGGGGGTGGTTCCCACCCCTTCGTACGGGTGGAAAATTTTTTGGTTAAAATTACCACGAAATTCGCTAGAGAACCTAATTCAAAGCAAAAACTGTTCTATAATTTTTTTTTGAAAACTCGATACTTTTTGACATATTCGTGGTTGAATAGTCCAGAAAGCCACTGCGCATCCGCTAGGAAAAATATTCTAATTCGGATTTTTTGCACAATATTACTCAAAAAAGACCCCTTTTAACAAATTTGCATGTTGCCAGGACCAAAAGTTGGTCAAAAATTTTTTTAAACGTTTTGTTTTGTTTTTTTTTCCTAAAATTATTTTTTTTGCACGGAACAAAATTTTTTTAGGTTTTTTGGATCATTCCAAACAGAAAAGGTCTTTAGTGACTTTTCTCTAAAGTTGATAGTTTTTGACATATAAGTGATTAAAAATTAAAAAATTGCGAAATCGGCCATTTTTAACCCTCAAAAACTATGTGAAAAACTGAAAATTTGAATGTTGCCAAGGTAGATAGATATTCTTCAAACATCGATTGATGAAATCCCGAAGAGTTTTTTGCAATACAATATTCAAAACTCCTTTGTTTTTTAATTGCTAATCAAGCGTGCGCGACACTATTTTCCGCCGTTGCATGTGTAATGTGTATGCAGTATGGTGCAAATGAAAGAAATAAATTCGTTATTTAGTAAACCAGCGACTTTTTTAGGAAAAATCCCGAAACAGGTCGATTGTTATTTTTAAGTTATGATATTGTGACATATATGGTATACTAGTGACGTCATCCATCTGGGCGTGATGACGTAATCGATTATTTTTTTAAATGAGAATAGCGGTCATGTGCTAGCTCATTTGAAAGGTTGTTCAATTCTCTATTCAGTAATATAAACATTTACATAATTATTTATACAGGGTGTCCAATAATTTAATTTTTTTGTCAATTTGCCATATGATTTAATTTAATAAAAAAATTTTGGACACCCTGTATAAATAATTATGTACATGTTTATATTGCTGAATAGAGAATTGAAGAACCTTTCAAATGAGCCAGCACACGACCCGTATTCTCATTTAAAAAAATCATCGATTACGTCATCACGCCCAGATGGATGACGTCACTAGTATACTATATATGCCACAATATCATAACTTAAAAATAAAAACCGACCTGTTTTGGGATTTTTCCCTTGAAGTCACCGGTTTACGAAATAACGAATTTATTCCTTTCATTTGCACCATACTGTATACCCATGCCACGGTAGAAAATAGTGTCGCGCACGCTTGATTGGCAATTAAAAAAAAGGGGGTTTCTTGACATTGTATTGCAAAAAACTCTTCGGGATTTCATCAATCGATGTCTAAAGAATATCTACCTACCTTGGCAACATTCAAATTTTCAGTTTTTCATATAGTTTTTGAGGGTTAAAAATGGCCGATTTCGCTATTTGTCAATTTTTAATCGCTTATATGTCAAAAACTATCAACTTTAGAGAAAAGTCGCTATAGACATTTTCTGTTTGGAATGATCCAAAAAATATAAAAAAATTTTGTTCCATGCAAAAAAAATAATTTTATGAAAAAACAAAAAAAAACTTTTAAAAAATTTTTGACCAACTTTTGATCCTGGCAACATGAAAATTTGTTAAACGGGGTCCTTTTTGAGTAAGATTGTGCAAAAAATCCGAATTGGAATATTTTTGCTAGCGGATGCGCAGTGGCTTTCTGGACTAATTGAAACATAATACCTTTTCGAACGATTTTTGCGAATACCTTAAAAACTATGCATCTAACTAAAACTAACATACTATATAACTATATTAAACATTTTTGTAGGTTATAAAAAAACAAACAGACACTTGCCTTCATAAATCTTCTAGTTATAATACAAAAAGAGATATGGTAGGTGAAAATAGTTTGTTTTTTGGTACATTCTCAAATTGGTGTATTCAACTTGAAATAACAGAGAAACGGTCGATTTTAGGTGTATAATGCTACTAATATCTCTTGTACTGCTTGAAAAGACCTTTAAAATGAGCCATATTAAAGATCCATTACATTAACTAAGCGAGATATGCTGCAAACAAAATTGATAACTAATGTATTTTAAGAAATGAGAATTAATTTTAACCCCATCCATCAAAATGTAAATGCATCGTTTTCCTTTCACAATACCTTTTATTAAAGTGTTATTTCCATGTTCAAAAAGCTGTACGGGCTTAAAATAAACGGTTTTTGAAAAAAAAAAAGATCCAATTATAGAGAGCATTTTTAAATTTTCTTAAAAATCTTCTTTTTCTCGATGTAACTTGAAAATTATAAGAGATACAGTAATGAAAAATTAAAAGGAAATTTTTATCTGAAAAAGCCCTATATTTTTGTGTGGTACCTTTTTTTCGAATCTCTTATTTATTTTTTTCGAGTTACATAAAAGAAAACAAAAGATTTTTAAGAAAATTTAAAAATGCGCTTTATAATTTGATCTTAATTTTTTTCAAAAACCATACATTTTAATCCAGTCCAACGTTTTAAACATAGAAATGACACTATAATAAAAAGTATTGTAGACGGAAAACAATGTATTTAAATTCTAATGGATGAGAGGTTAAATATACTTCTCATTTCTTCTTAAAATACATTAGTCATCAACTTTTTTGTAGAATATATCGCTTAGTTTAAACGTAATCGACATTAAGTATTGATCATTTTAAAGGTCATTTCAAACACTACAAAAGTTATTAGTATCATTATACACCTAAAATCGACAGTTTCTCTGTTATTTCAAGATGAATACACCGATTTGAGCACGCAGCAAAAAACAAACTCTTCTTACCTACCATATCCCTCTTTGTATTTTTGCTAGAAGGTTTATGAAGGAACGAATCTATTTGTTTTTTTTATAACCTACAGAAATATTTTTTATAGTTTTTTTGTTAAATGCATAGTTTTCAAGGTATTCGCAAAAATCCGTCCGAAAAGGTGTCATTTTTCAATGAAAATGGCCAATTTTCAACCACGAATAACTGAAAAAGTATTGAGTTTTCAAAAAATAATTATAAAACAGTTTTTGCTTAAAATTAGGTTCTCTAGCCTCTTCCGTGGCTATTTTAACCAAAACATTTTTCACCCCCGAGAAGGGGTGGGAGCCACCCCCAATATAAAAGCGCACATCGGCATAGGGTAGACTTTGTTTCTTAAGCTATTCCCTACTTACTGTGAAAATATCAAGTAAATCGATATAGTAGGATGGAATTCGGAGCCAAATACCCTCATTGACTGCCCTATTGACAAAACTATGTATTTTCAAAATATAAAAATAATAGTATTAAAAGCATTGCGAAATCAAACCTGCCTTTAACACAAACAAAAGAGAATGGAAAAATATTCAAGAGTGAGTACAACTAATATTTTGAAGACAGGCATTTGAATGCCTGTGGCAACTGTATTGTAGGTTTTCAATTAATTCATTCATTAAGCATTACAATCCATAGGGATTATAGCTAACACTATGGCGTTCAAATCCTATTCTTGATTGAGGTGGATTATTCCTGTGCATGTGCTGTGTGTCTTTCCTGCTGTCGTGATTCTTTTCCATTTCTTCTTATCCTTGCACTGAACTTTCCAGTCGATCACATTCTTATATCTCCTTCTACATCATCCATCCATCTTATTCTAGGCCTTCCTCTACACCTGGGCCCTAGTGGTGTCCAGTTAGCTATCCTTCTGAACATATCTGATTGTGAGCGTCTCTGTATATTATGTCCTATCCATTCTAAGTGGAGAGACTTTATGTATCTGATTATATTTTCTCTCTTTAATTCTTTTCCAACTTCAGCATTTGTTTTCATTCTTATTTCTCCTTCTCTTGTTATATTGTAACCCAGTATTGCTCTCATTATTTTTCTTTTTAATTTCAGAAGGATATCTTCCTCTTTCTTGTCAATCGTCGTTGTTTCCATCCCATATGATGTAACAACAGGTGTTTTAAGATCTTATATGTAGATCCATCTTTCGTCTCTTACTTAGAGTCTTGCTTCTCAGCAGATTTTTATTCCTTCCATATGTTTCTTTTGCCTTTGAGAATTCTTTCCTCTCTTCTCTCTTTTCCGGTTTTCCCTATTGTTACTACCAATATGTAAAGGTGGATACAGTTTCAAATTTATGGTTCTGTGTTATTAGATATTTCTTCTAATAGAGTTGTTTTATGGTCCTTCCATATCGTCATGTATTTTGTTTTCTGCTGGTTTATCTCTAGCCCTATACCCTTCGTTTCCTTATCTAATATTACCACAACTTTTCGTCTTCGCCATGATGACTAGATCATCTGCATATGCTACTAGTTGACGTTGATCTGTAATAATATTTTTGTTTGCAAAGTTAATTCTCCTTAATATTACTTCCAATAGCAAGAAAGCCACCTTGTTTCACGCATTTGTTTACATTGATCTCTTTAAAAGTTGTTCCGTTGAAACTGATCTACGTGTTGTGTTCGTTAAGCTCACTATTAGCATAAGTTTATAAATTTGCAAAGTCTGCTCGTTCGTTTGTTTGTGCTTGCCCTGCAATACTTGGAGCCGATCTACCGATGAATTCTTTCATTCTTATCTAGTTTGGTCTCCTGAATCCAAATCTGAAAAGGGCTTTCTATTTTTCATTTTAGCTGTCTACCCAATAATATATATTTTATATTATGTATATCATAATATATTTATGTAAATTCAGGTTATACAGGGTGTTTCATTGGGAAACGGAAATACTTTAATGGTGAATAGAGGTCACCGAGGCCGTTCTAGGTATACTAAATTTTTTTCCCCAGCGACTTTTATATCTGAGTTACAGGGTGTTTTATCGATTTTGCTCATTTTTTCCAAAGCCATAACTTTAGAACCAACCTGTATATTTTTTTAATATTCGGTACACATATGTCTCATTCAAAACCCAAACGATCTACATACTAATCAGAAGAAAAATCCAGGTCCGGATTAACAAAAATAATAAAGTAATTGTGACCTTAAAACAACACCCTGTATATTGAAATTTTTAAAATACGTTTGCACACCTGAAGAAAGCACGAAAAACTAAGTTCAATGTCCCGCTTTAATTTTTTTCGCAGACAATTTAATGATATTTGAAATTATATCGAAATTTTTATTATGAGTTCCCAGAGTTCTTAAAAATTTCGACATAATTTCAAAATTAAATTCATTAAATTTTCTGACCAAAAAATTGAAGCAAACGATTAAACTTAGTTTTTTGTTCTCTTTTCATACCTATGTACAAACGGATTTTGAAAATTTCAATATACAGGGTGTTGTTTTAAGGTTACAATTACTTTATATTGTTTTGTTAATCCTGACCTGGATTTTTGTTGTGATTTGTAAGTGGGTCGTTCGAATGTCGTAAATAACTATTAATTATTTTTAAAATGGGTATTTATTTAATAACTCTAATAATTTATTGTTAAAAGTGCTTTAAAAATCTGCTTTTTAATTTCAGTGTTTATAAAAGTATCAATATATTTAATTTCAAAATTAAAGTCATTAAATTTCCTTCACAAAAAATTAAAGCAAACAGATAAACTCAGATTTTTGTGGTCTTTTCAAGTGTGCAAACAAATTTTGAAAATTTCAATATACAGGCTGTTGTTTCAAGATCACAATTACTTTATGTTTTTTTGTTAATCCGGACCTCGATTATTGTTGTGATTAATAATTGGGTCGTTCCAATGTGGTAAATAAGTATTGATTAATTTTAAAATGAGTATTTATTCAATAGCTTTAATAATTTATAATTAAAAGTTAATAATACCTGCTTTTTAATGTTGGAATTCCTCAAAAATATATATTCAAATATAATTTCAAAATTAAATTCATAAAATTGTCTGGCCGAAAAATTGAAGCAAGCGGTTAGACTTAGTTTTTGTGCTCTTTTCAAATATGCATACAGATTTTCAGAATTTCAATATACATGGTGTTGTTTTAAGGTCACAATTACTTTATAATTTTTTGTTAATCCGGACCTGGATTTTTCTTGTGATTAGTGTGTCGGTCGTTTGGGTTTTGGATGAGACATATGTGTACCAAATAACAAAAAAATATACCGGGTGGTTCTAAAGTTATGGCTTAGGAAAAAAATTGGCAAAATCGATAAAACACCATGTAACTCGGTTATAAAAGTCGGTAGGGCAAAAACTGTAGTATACCTAGAACCGCCTCGGTGTCCTCTATTCACAATTAAAGTATTTCAGTTTCCCAATGAAACACCCTGTATAATATTGCATATAAATAAATTTTTTTTTAAACTGACTATTACACCTATTTATGAAATATAAACGTATTTTAGTCCTCTTGTGCTATAAGAGCAGTTTAGTTTTGTTCTATTTTAAACAGTTTTGGTAAAATTTCCCATTCCAAAAGGAAATTTCTATGAAAACTTGTCACACGATTATAATACCTTTATAGTACTTTACTTCCAACAGAAAATGAACAAAGAGATTTAGTTCCATTATTTTGCTTTCTTGTTACATTAGAGTCACTATGGTCGGAACACTAAACTTTTATATTAACTGCTATTATACTTAAAGCGGTTACAAAAAAGCAGTTCCGTTGCATATACTAAATTACGGGTAATTTTAAGCTTAAAGTGTAATTTCGTAGACCTTAATGGTTTATATAATTAACACTTTTTTAATTGCCTTAATTAATTCTAAAATAAAGCGCCATTGTTATAACTATTTAGAGATGGACGAGACGAGATTGAGACAAGATTTTCATGTATCGTATGAGACCAGGGCGCATCTCTAAAAATATTAGTACATTTGGATGTTGAGAGGTGACTCATATTTTTTTGCAGAAATTGCTTGCAAATAACTCATATAATAATATTTGAGTTATCCTCCCACTTAAAAATGTCCGGAACATTGTTTAAATAATCAACATGTCAAAAAATTAAGGAAAATTCGATCTTTTTCTTGTTTTTTTGATTATAACTTTAAAAGTGTTCATTTTCTAGAAAAGTTTCACTGACATAAAAATTGCGTAATTAAATTTCCTACAAAAAACGATTAGTTAAGAATATTAAAAATTGTCACCCTTGTTGCAAAATAGCAATAATTGCGAAAAAAAACATAGAAAAACAAGTATTCGGATTTTAGGTTTTTCGACCATTTATGCTACACCTAGGACCTTCATATTTGACCTAGAAAAACTTTATAAAACAATAAAACAATACTCTAAATTTCATTAAGATCGGTTTAAAAGATTTTACAAAATAAATTTTGCAATCCAGCATTCGCAAAAAAAAATTCATTTTTTCAAAATGTTGCAGGACTGATAATAAAGCAGACAGCAAGTTGAATTTTCTTTTACATCATAATATATAAGAATAGTGTACGTTTTATTTGCAATTTGCAAAATTAAAATCGGTTAATTACCACGACGCCAGGATTTTTTTAAATAAACATTAATTTTTGGTGCTACGCCCAGGATAGAAGATACGTTTGCTCTGATTGGGCATTTCAATGGCCTTCGATAATGATTGATAAATTTTAATTTTTAGTACATTTCGATATAAATAAATAAATGTGTTTATTGCAAAATAAAAACACATACTCTGTCCTTTGAAATAACACTTTTTTTAGCAAAAATTTTCGTTTTTCATATATTTTAACTTAGAGAATGAAAGTTTATTATTTTTAAACTAATGCAATTGTTTAAACAATATTTCACAAACAATAATCACATTAGTTTGATATTTGTGGAATTAAAATATTAAAATACAACAAAATATAGGGTAAGAAAATAATATATTAAATAAAGATTGGACGAAATTTTGGTGGAAATCAACTTGTGTGAATCGAATACCGCTATCTTGCGCGTAGCACCAAAAATTAATGTTTATTTGAAAAAATTTCTGACGCCGTGATAGTTAACCGATTTTAATTTTGCAAACTGCAAATGTACGGTATTCTTCTATATGAAAAAAATTTCAACTTGCTATCTGCTTTATTTTCAGTCATGCAACATTTTGAAAATGAATTTTTTTTGCCAAAGCTGGATTGCAAAATTTATATTGCAAAATCTGTTGAACTGAATTAAACGAAATTTACAGTATTGTTTTGTTGTATCACAAAGGTTTTTGGGTAAAATATGAAGGTCCTAAGTGTAAAATTAATGGTTGAAAAACGATCAATGGAAGGGATGAGAATGCGGAGTCGGAATTTCGCAAAGAAAAGATATACACTGTGAGATGAATATCGGAAGAGAGCAGTCCAGTTTTTGAAAAGTGAGAAGTCAGTGTAAAGTGGTGAAATCGATCTTTGCGAGCAGAATCAAGTTGAAACAAAATTGTTGACCGGTTGAGAAGTAAAATTTTCCTGTGTCCGAGGAAGATTCCTTTGTTCTGTCTAGAACGAGTAGCTGATTTGTATCTATTTGCCCAAGATATCGAGAAAGGAGAAACTGAGGAGAATTCGAGCGAGTCCTGGTTTTGTTTGTTTTTTGAAGCAGTTTGGACGAGAGGGACCTTTTCGCAACATCCAAAGAGTACGTGTGGGAGAATCAAGGACGAGCCAATCTGGGAAAAGAAGGAGTGAAGAAACAAAAAGGTTAGTCAAATCATTTGTCGAAACGGAGAGAGCTTGTTTATATCCACACCATATATTATATGCTTAATTTTTTTTTGTATTGAACAGTTCTATAACTTAGTTAGTCATTCCAACTTTAAGTAATCAATTCAAAAGGAGAAAGTAAATTTTATTAAATTTTATTAAATTTAGTGTCAATAAATAATCAAGTCAAGTCAAATTTATTCATCACATGCTACATTATACAAAGTACATATCTGTATGAGACATGTCAAAGTTACGGACAATCTTAAAAGTATATTAATTAATAAATACGACAATACATACTTAAAAGTTCTTTTTAGAATATGGCTCTAGGTCACAAATGTATTGATAATAATTTTTCCACCTACCTCTACCGAAAGTATACTTTTCCGGACCTGATTATAGGGAGCAAAGTTGTACTTTTCCTCCCTAGGGAGCAAAATAGGGAGGAAAAGAAAAAGTGACGTCATCAAATTCATTCATGAAATATAACTTACGGACGCCCTGTACAATATCTATTTTCTATTACGTAAATATCTATACATTTTAACGTTTATTTATAAAACACCCTGTATTTTGTAGAACGGTAAAAAACAGTAAATTGTTATTTTTATTTAACAATATTTACAATAATTTGTAACTATTGGTAAATATTGGTATTTGTAACTAAATATTTAACTTCATTCTCGGGAGGAAAAGTAGCACTTTCCTCCCTTGTTATACAAATAGCTATATTTAGATAATTCTTTTGTGTTAAAACAAGGAAACATCAGAATTAAAGCTTGATTTATTAAGTAAGAAATTGTTGCAACAAATTTAGATTTTAGTATTTTTGTTTAAATCTTATTTATACGGCATATTAAATAAATATATAATAGATTACATTTATATGATATTGAATGTGTTTAATTTCCCTGTCTTATCATGGAAGGAGTAAGCAACTAGAGATACTAGAAGCTACGAATTTAAAGGTATTGCATCGAATACAAAATTAGCCCTGAGAATAAAGTTGATTATAAAATTTAATTAAATTTGGTTTTGTTTTACATAGGCAGAAATTAAATTAATTGAGTAATTAATTGAATTAAGAATTTGCTAATCAATCTAATGAAAGAGATAAAGTAGAGTATAACAGTATAGTATTGTAAATTTACAGTCACGAAGTGACTGACAAAATAATACGAAATGACTGACAAAATAATATAAATAAATACTCTGTTTTTTGTTTTTTGGTTTTAGTCACGAAATTTCACAGTTTTGGTACATATCTCTGAGTAATTCTCACTGCGGAGAACAATATTCCAGAGAACGTGTCGGTGGAAAAGAGAAAAGTGTTCGACCGCAAGAAGCACTTAGCAATGAAGTAGGTGTAGGTAGAAGCAGACATACACTTTCGATACATCAGAAATGGGAAATTGGGATTCGGTACACACAGGGATACGTGACAGATTTACTAGACATCTAAAGTGGATGTACGTACATCTGTACTTAAATCTAATTTGATTTTATCCTGAAATCTGATTTTGAATTATACGGATTAGAGTAGAATATCTTTTTAGATTAGCATAACCCAACATATTTCAATATTAAACTACACTGCGCGTCATTAAAAAGAGGCCCCTAAAATTTTTGGCATTTTTAAATTTTTATTTAGTGAGAGAAAGAAAGTGATTGTCATAGTAGGGGAGCAGAGTATGCTAAATGTGCAGTTACTCGAGCGCTTTGGGGACCTATTGGGTTGTGATTATTAGGGCCTAAAACCAAAAAAAGGTAAGTAAAGTTTACCATTTTAGTGGGGACTTTCCTTTTTTAATTTAGTTTTCCATTTTCAACAATCTTTTTTTTCGATTATAGCGCCATGTATCCAGAATTTGAAAAAATGTTTCGAATAAAAGTTGCTTATTTTTACGTAGAGAATCCAAATCTGGAATAAAAATTTGGTACTCCTATTTAAGATTTTAAAGTAACCCCCCACCCCACCTGCGTGGGGGGTCGTGTTTGGTACCATTCGATAGATTTTTCAAAAATATTGATTAAGTGTATTTTGCAGTTTTCGATATAATGTTTATTTTGCGAAATATCGCGGGTGTTGTATTTAAAATTTTAAATTTACCCCACCCTTCTCCATGGGAGTCATATTTGGTATCGTTCGATAGATTTTTGAAAAATATTGAACACGTATTTTTTAGTTTTCCGATCTAATGTTCATTTCGCGAATTATTCGTTTTTTTTTGTGAAAGTTTTTCACTCGCCCATTTCCTTACTCAAATCGTCAGATTTTTGAAATATACACTCTTTTGCATGTAATTAAGTTACCTTATCTTAATCTGGCAATTTGGAGTATTTTTAAGGATAGATTTTTTTTCGGGCCCCCATTAAAGAACTTCCCTGTGTTAAGAGCCAATATATGGTAGAGGTACATCTGCAGGCCTAAAAGACCTACAAGTCCTCATGGGCAAAATCACGTATTACAGTCAACAATATGGACTCAATGTAAACGTAAAGAAAACAAAGCTTATGATCGTCAGCAAGAAAAAGATAACAGAAGGTCAACTCTATATCAACCAAACCCCTGTAGAAAGAGTGAGCCACTACAACTACCTCGGCAGCATAATAAATGAAGAATGGACCAACAAACAAGAAATAAGAGCGCGCATCGGAAAAGGTAGATCAATCTTCAACCGTATGGGGGCGTTTTTCAAGAGCCACAACCTTTCTCTTGATATAAAAGTAAGAATGCTGAGATGTTACGTCTTCTCTGTCCTCTTTTATGGTGTTGAATCATGGACCTTGAACGAGGATATGTGCCGAAAATTGGAAGCATTTGAAATGTGGCTATATCGGAGAATTCTTAAAATCCCGTGGACTGATCGGGTCACAAAAATGAGGAGGATCTTAAAAGAATGGGGAAGGATCGAGAAGTACTAACCACCATCAAATCTCGAAAGTTGGAATACTTTGGACACATTATGCGAAATGAATCCAGATATGCCCTCCTACAAGCCATCCTGCAAGAAAAATATTTAGAAAGCGCGGTCCAGGAAGGAGAAGAACATCTTGGTTAAAGAACCTCAAAACATGGTTCAACACAACATCTGTGCAGCTTTTCCGCGTTGCTGCAGATAAAGTGAAGATTGCCATGATGATCGCCAACATTCGTCACGGATAGGCACATCAAGAAGAAAACATCTGCAGGGCACCAGGTTTCTTCCCATAAGATAATCTGACGCGCTCGAGTAACTGCAAAAATTCTTGCTTGGGCTCCCCTACCATTAGATGTTTGTGTAATGTTTAAGAATATGTTGAGTATGCAATTATTACTTAAGAGGAAACAGTAGCGAGCAGCAGGTAGCGAAAACGCGTTCCAAGATTGCGGCTGTAATTTTGAATATTTTTTCGAGATATTTGGCACACGTATTCGTAATATATTAAAGAATGGCGGTACAGAGCCCAATTTGAAAAATATATTATTATGTGGAAATTACTCTGTAATTAAATACAATATTAAAAAAACGAGCCTGTACCGCCATTAAGAAGAACAAAAAAAAATACACTTTCTTCAAATAAACTTTTTTATCCGATGCCTAGATTTTGTGTCATTTTGGAACTACTAAAATTTTTCATTTCATTAATTGTTCCAAAATGACACAAAATCTAGGCATGGATAAAAAAGTTTATTTGAAGAAAGTGTATTTTTTTGTTCTTCTTAATGGCGGTACAGGCTCGTTTTTTTAATATTTTATTTAATTACAGCGTAATTTCCACGTATTAATATATTTTTCAAATTGGGCTCTGTACCGCCATTCTTTATTATATTACGAATACGTGTGCCAAATATCTCGAAAAAATATTTAAAATTACAGCCGCAATCTTGGAACGCCTTTTTGCTACCTGTTGATCGCTACTGTTTCCTCTTAAATAGCAAATGTCAGAAAGAAACTTCTCCCAAAATAATGATTTTAATGAAAAATTAAAAAAATTGGCATTGTATATTTTTTCTGTTTCTTTATAAAAATTACAATAAAGTCGTGATTTTTAAGATTCTGTATTACCATCTCTATTTTGAATTACACTCCTCATTCGACTTGGCATTGAATTAATCAAATTCTGGATGTTGCCTTGAGGAATAGCTTCCCATTCTTCCAAGAGCGCCAACCGAAGCTGCTCACAATTTATTCGGGCAGGTATTCTGTTCCTTACTTTTCGTTTGAGTTGGTCCCAAACATGCCTAATCGGGTTAAAATCTGAGCTTTGAGCCGGCCAATTCATTTTTGACGCAACGACGGTTAACAAATATTGCATTATCACCCTGCGCGTTCTCTTGCTTAAAAATAAAGGTTTTGACCATAAACCCAGCAAAACATTACATGCGCATCTAGAATTTCGGCAATGTATCGGTGAACATTCAATATTCTGTATCAATAAACACGAAATCGGCACTGCCTTCGAATGAAATGCCTGTTCAAAAGATTACCAAACTTTCTCCAAAAGCAACACGTGCTCGTCTAACACAACCAGCACATAGTTTCCTACGTCTTCTGTATGATTTTATGCGACGATTTGAGCCATAAAGAACCATCCTGGACTCATCACTAAACAAAACATTTTTTCAATCTTTTGTTGTCCAATATTCGTGGTCTCTAGTAAACTGACGTCGGCGTTGTGGATGTGCTGCTATCAACAAATGTCCTGCTGCTGGACAGTGAGCCCTTAGACCAAATTCCCTCAACCTTCTTACGATAGAAGCGCTTAATGTCCACCCGTGAGCATTTTGAAAATGATTTTGGATTGCTCTAGCCGAAAAAAAACCGTTTTTGCAAAGAAGTTAGTTGTAAAGAACGGTATTTTCTAGCCGTCGTGATTCTTCTCTGGCTCTGATCTAGTCTCTACGAATCGTTGGTATGTTTTTTGGACCACACGATGACTGACTTCAAGATGTCTGACCAATTCTCTTTGACTCGTTGCATTATCAATCAAAGTAATAATTTAACAGATCTAACAAATGTTTCAGCCATAGTTTTAAACATTAAAAAGTGCACAAGTTTGCTCTTTGAACAACTGTTCACCAATGAAAGATTTGAGCGACAATTGATCCAGTCTCCCTGAATTTTTCAATTACTCTCTTCTTCTTTTTCTTCTTCGTCCTCTTTATAAGCAATTCTGCTTGTTTATTGGCGGAAGATATCTCTATGGAAGATTATCACTCCATCTATTGCGCGGTCGGCCGATACTTCTACCGATTGGCGATTTATCTCTTGCTATTCTGACCACACGTGTCTCCCCATTCTGGTTATGTGGTTATTCCACTCTTTTCTTCTATTTAGAGTCCATTCGTTTATTCACTGTACGTTACATTGTCTTCTAATATCTTCACTCCTTTTTCGATCTCTCAGCGTATTTCCTGTAATTTTTCTCAGTACCCTCATCTCTGCCGTTTTCAATTGTCTTTGTGTTGTGGTTGTATCAGGCCTTTTTTGTGCGTCAGATGCATCAGAAACAATTACTCTATTCTTAGTAGTAAATATTCCCACCATATATTGTTCGACATTTTCCAACTATGACCGCCAAACTCCATTTTTACTATTCTTAAACTGTCAGCTGTCAAACTGTTTTTGTTTTATTTTTGTTAACTCTTTACTGTACATATGGCGGTAAATTCAAATCTTTCTCGAATTTTGTGACACCTTGTACAACTTATTTTTTAATCTACGATGCTTTTTTCATTAAAAGTTCGTGAGTCGATTATCTGTCTTAACAAGTTTTTTTAACCTGTTACTTAAGTGTTTCTCGGTTACAACCCTTTTATATGAATTGACAATCAATCTTGAACATCGTTACCCTCAAAAACCAATTTATCACCAACTTATCAAGGGAGTCCATTTTATTCTCCTTACTCTTCGACTTTGGAAGTATCAAGTGCTCTTTAGAGGATACAAGGGCTAATCTCGTTCTTGCCTGTCACAAATTCTCTTATGTACTTCTACGGGGAGAAAACCGTAAAGGTTTGCTTAATGTAACTTTGTCAAGTTGCATCGAATCGTATTCCGTACCTGATGCTGTTTTCAAAATAGTCAACCAAATAAAACTTAAATGAGATAATGTTATTCAATTCAAACCGTTGCGTTGGCGCAAAATTTAGGGCCAATGCTTTTTACATATAAAGTATGCGGCAAAATAAACAGTACTGAAATGAATATTGAAATCTTTATGATTATTTTTATATCCAGTATACTATATGATATAGCCTTGCAAACATTATTCACGACCACGCAGGTTCCCGATAAAACAGATGTTAAAAATAATATGTGCTCTGACCAGTGGCGGATCTACGCCCCTAACAAGGTACAAAATTAAAAAAAAATTGTTCAAACATAAAAATATATTAGCTGACATGAAGCCGAAGCCATAAAAAGACAAATTCGTCCCTATAAACACGCTAGCTAGGAAAATTAAGGGAACTTAATGCCTATAAGTTTTTATTTGTCTTTTATGTAATCTGAGTTTATCTTTTTTATGTCTTTAGGTTGGTTTTGCCATGGAAGTTCCCAGATAAGGCAAATTTCCCCTCCCAAGGCAAATTTCCAGATCCGCCACGGCCTCTGGGGCGAAAAAATCTTTAATTCTAGTCCGTAATTTCGAAATGGCAGACGGTGGATCTGTTTCACTCCTTCAGCATTCCCCATGTGTACGCATCTGGTGGCGTTATTTCTGGTGAGTGGCAACTCCCAAAATGATCGCGCAGTATTCGAAGAGACTCCCTGGCAGTGTGACAGGTTATCCCGTCCTGCTAAAACCATTGTTGTTTATAAGATTGGACCGTTTTCGTGAGCTTTTCCGTATGACCGAAAATAGTACTCCACCATAAAATTTTTTTCTGCAAAACTGAGGACCACTCTGAAGTACCTAACATTATCACGACATTCACATATATTCCAGGGTAATAAGGTTTTTTCCATGAAACTTGAACAGCCAGGGTACTGAAGCGTTTTTTCGACAGGTAATACCTCGAGGGTTTAGTGTCAAACAACGTTATCTACATTTTTTGTGAAATTGAGATATATCTATAATCGAGTTCACCGTTTTCGACTTCATTTAGTAACAAAAACCTGTATCTCTATCTGCAGCCGGTTACAAAATACATTAAACGTTAACTACCAATTGTGAAAAAATTGTTCATGTCAAAAACATCTAAGGGGTGATAACGTTATTTCACAGTGAATTTCGTGATACATCAAAGACAGTTATCGACTGTTAACGTTTATTGACACTAATATTTTAAGCTGTAATTGTAGACAGCGTTATTATTTATAATTCGTATTTGTTTGAAAAACGTCATTTTGATACTGGATAGCTAAATACATTTGTTTATTTTTGATTTGTTCGATTCTACCATCTGATTACTCATTACATGATTATATGATTACAATAATCTGATTACTCATTACATTTTTTAGTTTTGCCGAAGTTAAAAGAAAACATATATGTTATTTTCTTATTGTCGGTTACGTATATATTTGTCGTAATTATTTAATATTTTGATTTTGTCAGTGTTTAACAGAAAAATATCCAGTCGTAGCACAAAACTTTGTATGACACGAAGCACTAGCGAGTCGTGGACCTTCTGATGTAGCCTCTTGCCTTACAAATACAATGAAAAGTGATGTTATTGGGAAAGACTTCGCTTTTATGCCTGAAAGTTGTTCGGGCCAAAATGTTTCTGTTTGCTGTTGAAACACTAAATATTTCAAAAATCGACCAGTTATTTTTTGAGCCCGGATATTCCCAAATGGAACGTGATATGGTCCATGCCCACATTGAAAACGCGAGTAAAGGCTTGGAAATTTATGATCCATCGGGATGGTATATGTACAGTGATTAAAATTGCTTTAAAGAAATCAAAATACGAAGTAGTTAAAATAGATCAGGAAGACATTTTGAATTTTAAAGAACTTTAAATTCAAATGATTAAAAATAAAAAACTGACATTGAAGGAAATGTTGTCAAATGGTTGAACATAGTTTGAGTTTGGCTACAATATACATATTATAAAAGAAGACACTGCACACAGTTATTTCAAATACAATTTTAAATCAGATAACTTTACGAAATTAAAAATACAGAGAAGGCAACTTAGAACATTTTCAATTAACAAACTTGTGCCAAGAAGAAAAGATGACAAACCGTTAACGATTAATAATAAAAAGTTAAAAGGTTTAGTAGAACTCTGTGAGCAAAAATCAAAGACCAATATCACTTCTTTTACTAGAATCTTCAAGGAAGGGGTGATGATCATAATGAAAATTTTTCAGAAGATGAAGACGTTTAAAGATGGTGCCTATAAGTATTTAGACATTTCATAAGTTTAATATTTGTATGTTATTAGAAAAATAAAGTTTGTTATTTAAATACACTTATAACATTTTTTATAATACAGGGTTAGTGCTGCATTGGATATCCTGAAAATTTTGAAAATACAAGCGAATTTAAGTTAAAGGATATCCTGAAAAAAGCGGAAATATCAGTGAAATTTTCTAAACATTTTAAGGAAATTACATTTTTACATTTTCAACCAGCAGTGTTAACCCTGTAGTAAAACTATTATTATCAGGTGCGACGTTAACGGTTACAAAAAATATATATCGGTAATAACAAAAAACGTTATCAGGTCATTATTAGAAAAAAATTCTATTTTTTCTCTGTAGAATAACAATAACCTGTAATAATTTTTTTCATATGTCAAAGAAACCATAATAATACTATATAAATTTACAGATTTATATTCTAATGTATTTTGCCTCCGTAATCACAAATTTGTTGGCCGATATTACGTTTCAAAACAGTTTTTCGCATTTTCTGCCACTTCACGTTTTTGTAGTTAACGATGTTTGATACTAAACCCTCGACCTATAAGAGCAAATTGTAATTATTTCCTGCGTAGGATCTGGCGGCCATCTTTATTTATAAACAATTAAGTGTCAAAAAATGACAATTTTTCAGATTTTTGTTCAAATCAATGGAAAACAGGGAAACTTATGGATTTTTTAGTACAAATATCTTCGAGATTATGGAAAAAGCTTTAAAATGACGTATTACAAAGGTTGATATACTCATTTATTATTAATTTAATTGCGAAAAAAGGTCGGAATCGCAAAAAAAATTATTTTCGCAATAACTGTTGTAAAAATTAGTGTACAGCTTTGAAATTTTTGTCAAATAAGGGTTCTTTGGTTCTTAATATGTAATAAAAATTTCAAAACGATTCATACAATTTTTTAAATTTTATTCAAATTGTTTATCCCAGAGAGCATTTTTTTGCAATAACATAAGTCGGAAGAAAATGACGTTAAAACCATTTCACAGGTGTCAAATAAAAGAGCATGAGCTATATTTTCAATTTGGTTTAAAAAAGTGAATAAAAAATGCATTTATTAGTAATAAATAATTATACAAAAGTATCGTAAATCTTTCCTTATAAACTTTTTATTTTGTTATATAAGAAATTATACATATCTATTACAATTTTTTATCAATTATGATATAGATATCATAACTTGGTAGTTGTGCACTTAAAACAGGGTAAACAAGTTAATTTTTTTTTGGAAAAAGTTATTCAAAAAGTTTATAAAGAAAAATTGACGATACTTTTGCATAATTATTTATTACTAATAAATTATTCACTTTTTTTAAACCATGTTGAAAATGTAGATCATGCTCTTTCATTTGACACCTCACCTGTGGAATGGTTCTAAGGTCATTTTTTTCTGACTTACGTTATTGCAAAAAAATGCTATCTGGGATAAACAATTTGAATAAAATTTAAACAATTGAACGAATCGCTTTGAAATTTTTATCATATATTAAGCACCAAAAAAACCCTTATTTGACAAAAATTTCAAAGCTTTACACTAATTTTTACAACAGTTATTGAGAAAATATTTTTTTTTGTAATTCCGACCTTTTTTCACAATTATATTAACAATATTAACAATAAATGAGTCTATCAAACTTTGTAATACGTCATTTTAAAGCTTTTTTCATAATCTCTAAAATATTTGTACTAAAAAATCATAAGTTTCACTGTTTTCCGTTGATTTGAAAAAAAAGGGAAAATGTCATTTTTTGACAGTTGATTGTATATAAATAAAAATGGCCGCCAGATCCAACGCAGGAAATAGTTATAATTTATTTCCTACGCAGGAAATAGTTATAATTTGTAATAGGTATTACCTGTACCCTATAGCAGCAGTATCCTGACTGTTGAAGTGTCACGAATATTTTTGTCTTATTACACCCTGGCCTAATACGAATTTGAAGCATACGAATTTCAGTACTGTTTACTTTGCCGCATACCGTAGATAGCAAATACTGACCATTACAATTTAGAAACAAAAGAATTTGTAATTTTCTTCTATGTTTGCACTAATAATAATTTTATACCTATTTCTTTAAATGAATGTAAAACATATTATCAGTTAAACATGTATTTTTGCTTGTCTTTTATCCCTAAGCCAAAATAATAGTCCAAAAATTCTTAAAATACACTGTATATTAGATTAGAGAATCAATACTTTACGCACGTGAACATTTAATTTGCGTGAAGATTGATGAATAAATTTTTCATGAACACGGTGAAAATTGATTTAAAAACATACAATGCTTGCTAGGATACACAACCCTTTATGCTTAGGTACACATAAACAATATTTAAATACGGTTAGCTACATGTTTTTCAGTAAGTATCATATTGAATAATGTTTTTCTGTTCTGTTTTCATTGGTTAAAAAACAAATATGTAAATGGTCATAAAATGTCATTAATAAGAAGTATCTAACGTCAATTCAATGCGTGTAAATATACAGTTGATCAAAGCCAAATGGAATAAATTTATTATTTCGTGAATGAAAGATTTTGAAAATAAATCCCGAAACCGGTCGATTTTCAACGAAAACATTTCGTTTATGAATTCGCAAAAGTGTGTGTGTTATCGCGTTGCCGCTCCTGCAATACACAGATCAGATTTATCGATGGATCCATATGTAGTTTTTTCTTCTGAATCCAAATCTGAAAACGGCGTTTCGATATTTCTAACCGTTTTCGAAATAATCGACCTCAAAATCTAAAATGTGACGTCACAATCGTTTTATTTTCTGCCGACACACTACACGTCCACCTGAAATAGTTGCTATTAAGTAGGCTAGTTTTTTAATTTCGATTTGTTAAGCAAAGCATAGGTTATTTACATTTAAGTGTGACACTTCGTGAATGTCAAACTAAATTTTAAATTAAGTATTAATAAAACATCAATGACATTTGATAGTGAATTTAATTATTATATAAAATAAATAAGATGTTCAAAAATACAATTTGAGTATATTTTAAAAGCAATAATTTATTAACAGCTTTAAAAAGGTTTATACGAGTATGCGGCCTCCTCTTTATGATAAATGGAGTGTTCCATTTGCTATGAAATTAAAATATAGTCGGTTCGCTAAACTCGACACAACTGGCTAGTGATTTTAGTAGGTCATTTTTTTTTACTTTTTGCGAATTTTGCCAAAATTGGCAAATTTAGTTACTAGTTATTTAGTAATTATTAACTAATTAGTAATCATTTTTTTGCCAAATTGGCAAAATTATTGACTAAAATGTTGCCAGTTGTGTCTGAGTTTAGCGAACCGACATTATATGAAATAATATTGTTTGGTATAAAAAATTATGGTCTGATAGGTGCAATTACATGCTTCTAACGGAAAAAAATTTAAAGATTTTTCTCAAATTATGGATACCAACAACATTTTCATTTATAACTCTTTTATTTTTAATTTGACGAAGAAAAGTTATTCTTCATAAAAAGCTTTTCATGTTCTAAGATTTATGATGCAACCATCATTTATAAAATTTCATTAATTTTATACGAGGTATATAAACAATATGAATTTCGATCAAGAATAAACTACCTTTATAGTTCATAACATTTTAATTAGAATGATATAATTGCACATTAAAACATAATTATTAATTCTAAACAATTTTTCATAATAGCAATTTTCCATATGAATTAAAATACGTAAATAAACAAAGTTTTCGTTATGATAATGCTCGCATTTTCAGCTTGTTATTTTTAAATTATGATTTTTTGGCATTATATCATACTAATTGATGATTTTTTTTAAATGTCAAATGGGTCGTGTGCTAGCTTATTTGAGCGGCAATTCAATTCTCTATTCAGTAATATAAACATTAACATAATTATTTATACAGGGTGTCCAAAAGCAATTTTTTGAATTAAACTAATTATTTATTGACACAATAAAAGAATGTGTAACAGGTAAGAAAACAGAAAAGGAGTTTATTTGACAAATAAAAATTGCTTTTCGCTTAAATTAAATGTTTAACCTGCCAACAATCTGCCTCTTGGCAGTTTGAATATTTATTTTAAGCGAAAGGTGTATTTGTCAAATAAACATTTTATTTCTATTTTCTGACAGCAGTAAAATGTATTTTAAATTAAATAAATTACGCACATTCTTCTTTTTGTATCAATTAGGTAATTTAATTAAAAACAATTTTTTGGACACCCTTTATATATAACTGTTAGTGTTTATATTACTGAATAGAGAATTAATTAACTTTTCAAATGAGCTACCACACGACCCCTATTCCTATTTATAAAAAAATATCGATTACGTCATCACGCCCAGATGGATAACGGCACTAGTATGATATAATGCCAAAAAATTATAATATAAAAATAAAAATCGACCTCTTACGGGATTTATTTCCAAAATCCCTAATTCATCAAAAAATGAATTTATTCCAACCCTTTACGTGATCACTGTATATTAAATACATCAATAAATTGTATGTACATAAATTGGGTTATTTAGCTTTATTTATTTTTGATTTCTGGTGTGGGGGTAACCAAAAGAAGACTTATTTTATGGATTATTTCAATTAAGATTTTTGTCTAATAAACCATTATGGTCATTTTTGAAAAATATTCGCCAAATATTTGTTTTTATTATAATATAATAAAAGTTATAAATAATTTTGTCAATTTTCTCAAGTTTAGTAATAAATCTAAGCAGCAAACTGAATTTAAATAATTTCAATAAATTTAAGAGTTTGAATGGGTGACGAGGTCGTAAAGGTTAAAAGAATTGGTCCATTCATTTTGCATTATTGGTTGAAAGTGTCCGTGCGCAGATTGTCTATTACCATTATTGTCTGTTTCGGAAGATTAATAGTATCACTTCAGTAAAAATATACCGAGACCCCATGTATTTTGTGGAATGCAATATTGAATGAGATATTATTGGAGTTAGGCAAATATGAAAATAAAAAGGTATGAAATATGCGCATAAGTATGCAGTATTTTACGCAAAAATATGCATGTTTATTCAGATAATATGCATGTAATAAAAAATATTTTTTATTCACAATATCTTCACATGTATAATGTTATATTAATTAACATGTATGCATTTTTCTAAGTTTTTATAATTTAACTAGTTTAACTAAGTCTATGTAATTAAATATTTAAATATTTTAACAAATAAATGATTTATTTCGAATTGTGGTAACAATGAATTATTTAATGCTGTTCAAAATTTTCATCAACAAAAATTTATCGCTTCTATCTGAATACACAAAATATATTTGTATAATAAATATAAAAAACCTCTTTAGACATCAACTGATGTAACTGGGACATTTTTCAAATTTACGATAGTGTCGGAAAGTGTCCCATGTTCATGTTGTACTAGAACTACTTCAGAAAGAACCTGAGTAACCACTGTTTCTCCATGGTTGCTTTACATTTTTGGAAAATTTCCTTTCCAATATTACCTTTAACGTTTTGACTCAATGATTCAAATGTTTTTATTAAAGATGTACCGTCTAACAATGATAATTCTATTTGGGTAATAGTTTTCTGAACAAAATTATGCTATTGTTCGACAAAAAAAAAAAAATGTTAGCGACCTTTCAGTAGACTATTGAATGATTTGAATTTTGAAAATCCTATTTTTCATCGCATGAAATTTAAAAAATGCTTGAAAAATAAAAAATACATCGATTTATTGCAAACCAACCTTGTGGCGGCACAATTAAAATAATTTTTAAATTTTTATAATCTTTGTTTTACCACCGTGTGATTATTTAAAATAAAATAACAAATAATATGTAGGTACATACTTACGGTTTTGCCACAAAATGAGCAGTAAACTTTATTCATATCCATTTGTAATATTTTATCAAAGTTAAAGCACTGTTTATTTTTGGCACTTCCAAAGCACAATACTTCACAATTATTACAAAGACACGTGTTCACGGCTTCAATTTTGCAACAAAAGTTAAATTAACTGTCAAAATAAAAATTTTTACCTAGAGATATAAACTGGCAGATTTTTGAACCCTTTATATTCAAAACTATATGGAACAGAACTATAAGCCGCTATCTTTTATGTGTTGTTACCTACTACATTCTGATACCAAAAATGTTAATACCAAGAGATTATAAAACAAAATTAAAAATCAGGATTTCCATGCTATTGGTGACATGAATATTAGGGTGGTGCGAAAAAAGTCAAGTTAATAATTCCGTGTTGCTATAGTGCGGAAAAGTTGCGATTGGTAATTACAAGAAAAACAAAAGAATAATTATTCAAATCGGACTTTATCTTCAGATCCCGCAACAGGCCTAAAAATTATAAAAAAAATGAATTTTTACCTTTTTTCAAAAAAGTTTTATTTATCCTTCGTGTACGTTTTATTTATCGCTATAGTAAAATTTATTTACAGTTCGCATGATAGAGTCATAAAAAAAAATAAATTTACGCATTTAATGAATATCTTCCGATCCCGCAAGGTTAATCAAAATCTATAAAAATTTGAAATTTTTAATGATTTTGATAAATTAAGACACATTTAGTTATCTCATTTTTCTGTTACATTGTGAAACTCTTCGCTTGTTTAGATATTGTATGACAATACTTAAACAACCCAGAACTCAAAAGAGGGAGTGGTTATGCAGTTCTAGCTCCACACGCACCCCTCTCTCCAACCAACCAATGAGTGTGTGTTTTTTACATTATTTACATATGTACATTTCTTTTTCATCTGTTTGTGTCCAGCTCTTAAACATCAACTTTGTATTGTGATTTCTTGGTAAATCTGGCAGCATGGACATTAATCTAAATGTTTTCCTGATGAATCCATCTGTTGATTGGGGCCCACATACATTAGCATTAGACAATGCTTCCGTGGGCAACTTTAGACACCGCTCGTCAGCTTGCATGTGACTAGCTCTCTAGTGTGTTTCCTTTCTCCCTACTACTTGAAATTTTGAAGCACAGCACTAAACTAAAATAATAGACTGGAATGTTGTAAAACTATCTTCTCCACCACTTCCTCGAATAGTTTCAAATGAAGATATAACTCCTTGTATCAGGCGACATGTCAGACTGGAATGTAAAAAACTGTCCCTGCCACAAGCCAGCTGATGAGCGGTGTCTAAAGTTGGCCACGGAAGCATCGTCTAATGATAATGCTAATGTATGTGGGCCTCAATCAAGAGATAGATGCATCAGGCCAACACTTAAATCCATGCTGCCAGATTTTACCAAGAAATCACAATGCAAAGTTGGTGTTTGAGAGCTGGACACAAGCAGATGAAAAAGAAATGTACATATGTAAATAATGTAAAATACACACACTCATTGGTTGGTTGGAGAGAGGGGTGCGTGTGAAGCTAGAATTGCAACTACCCCCTCGTTTTGAGTTCTGGGTTGTTTAAATATTGCCATACAATATCTACACAAGAGAATAGCTTCACAATGTAACAAAAAAAATGAGATAACTAAATGTTTTTTAATTTTTCAAATTCATCCAAAATTTCAAATTTTTATATATTTTGATTGACCTTGCGGGATCGGAAAATATCCGTTAAATGCGTAAAACAATTTTTTTTAGTACTCAACCATGCAAAGTTTAAATAAATTTTACTATAGCGATAAATAAAACGTACTCGAAGGATAAATAAAAAATTTTGAAAAAAAGGTAAAATTTTATTTTTTTCATAATCTTTAGGTCCCTTGCGGGATCGGAAGATAAAGTCCGATTTGAATAATTCTTTTTTTGTTTTTCTTGTAATTACCAATCGCAACTTTTCCGCACTATAGCGATACGAAATTATCAACTTGACTTTTTTCGCACCACCCTAATGAATACACTTAAATATATAGTTACAACCAAAATTTAAAATGATATGCACACTTGCACACTTTTATAAAAATATGCAAAATTTGAGATTTTAGCATTTTTTATCATAATTTATAAACTATGCTATTTACCTATTTTCCTAAGTCTAGCTATTATTAACTATGGAACAATATGGAATTTCATGTTCACCATTGGCGCACATAAGGGTAATATTATTATTACCCGTATGCGTGCCAATAATGAATATTAAATTCCTAATTGTATATTAAAAAGTGCGCAATAACAACCTCTTAAAACCCACCAAATTTTATTTGAATATATTATCTTAACCGGTTTTAGAGCAATAAATAAATCGGCCATTTGTAAGAAAAATTTAAACACC